>NW_018253738.1:26738-28246 GCF_001263595.1 Phalaenopsis equestris | reverse complement strand
AGGATGTCCCAGACCTCCACTTGATTTACTCTTTTCCGTGGTCAATGTATTCTTATAAATAATTCTCCTTACATTTATAATTCAATTATTCTGAATACAGAAATTCAGAATAGCTCTATTTCTTGTTACCTCACTATGGTGATAGGTAGGTAACAGACTAGAGGAAATAAAATAGTGTCACGCTTTGGATGTGGCATTCAACATGGAAGCAGAAATATTTAACATTTCTCGTTTCTTTATCTTCCATGACCCTTTCCCATCAGTGAGAAAGTTGATGAAATTGTTCAGTGGGCCTTCCATTGTACTGAAGGTTTCATAATTGCAGCTATAGGAGTCTGGGACTTCATAAAATGAGTTAATGCGGGCGGCACTAAACTCAACAAAAAAACCCCTACTCGAACGGTTCCGTCCTCAGAGTAGAACGCATTGGCATAAAATTCATTCACAATGTTCACAGCAGCCTTATTAGTGGTATAATAGATGTTTTCCCACCTTCGTTCCGTAATAACTCGTTCAACTTCTCCTCTCGGACTCTCAAAAACATGATCTTGCATACATTTCTTCCCTTCAAATAATGAAGTAAATCTCGAGTGAGCCTTCACATTGACGAAGCAAGACTCGTCAAACTCATGTCGCCTCTTTTGTTGCAGAGTCATGTCAATCTAATCAAAATTATGAAAAAAATTTCAAAATTCATTTCAAATACTCAAATAATGGCTTCCAAGAGTGACTCTAATAGTTCAAATCTAAATTCCATGAATTTCTTCTAAATATTTTCTCCACATTCTCAATTTTTTTGGATCTTCTCAATGTGGTAAGATAAAAATAATATATTTTTAGTTTAGAGTGAAGCTCTTACCAAGAGATGATAAAATCCAGTGTCTAAATGCCTTGAGATCACCCTAAATCCAAGATCTTCAAGCTCTATATCAAAATTTTCATTTTTTAAGAGGAAGGGGATGATGAATAGTTGCGGTTGACTGGTCAAAATTGTAGTTAAAAGTCTTTTTTTGGATCTCACAGTCGGCGGGGCCTTCAGCACTGTCAGCGAGCTCAATTGAATTAAATAGTCTAAGTCTCGGGAAAAATTTACCGTCGGCAGTGTCGATGGCACCGTCGGTGAGATTTTGAAAATTGGTTTGATTTCCAGATTTTTGTGATTTTGATCAATTTCAAGCCTCGACGACATCCGTTCAATCATTCTAGACATAAATTTTAAGTGATTAAATGATGTACTAACCCAAATAAACATTCACAGCACAAAACCTTACAATTATATATAAAATTCAAGAGTTACAGTACACGTTACAAAACACACATAGATTTGGTATTTTCTTAACCTCAATATATTAATTCAGCATCGCAATCCAAGCCACAACACTCTAAACGCTGAAAACAAACATCTTATGCTCAATCTCAACTATAATGAGATCTAAAAGCAAATTTAGAAAGTGACCTAAACACATAAGTTCAAATCAAATCACACACTTAGACATACAGGTGGCAAA
>NW_018253738.1:22530-26094 GCF_001263595.1 Phalaenopsis equestris | reverse complement strand
ATCATATATAACTCATTAATCCGTGTAGGAGTAAAATTTATCCATCTACCTCGCACAAAGATGACTCCCTGGTTGACTCCATGCAAATTAGCATAAAACTCCTTCATTGCATGAACGAATACGGCGATTGTAGTGTAGCACAACACTTCCCATCATCTTCGCATAATCATCTCTTTAATTGCTGTCAAAGGATTGTTCAATCCTTGATTCACGAATCTCCTTTCTTTGATTAATCCCCTCTTTGTCAGCACTTTGTTGAAGATTCGCTGCGCCTCAAAACTAATGAACTTTCTCCAGTTAAACACTCAAAATCTAAGGTTTTCAGTGGAATTGGATTCCATAGGGATGAATTTGGTGGAGTTTCAATTTGTTTTTGGGGTAATACAAACTTAAGAACTGAATTTGAAAGTTTATATGGAGTAACTCCCGCCTAAAACTGCCAAAAACTGTCATTTTAAACACCGAAAACCGTCATCTCGCCATTCTCGCCGTCGGCGGCGTCAATGGTGCAGTCAGCAAGCCTTTAGAATTAATTGCTTGAACTCTCGAGAAAAACCCGTCGTCAGCAGCGTCAAGCCTATCATCAGTGCCCAAGGCAAAACTTTCATAGTTTTGCTCTGGTTTGAATGCGTTCCAATTTTCTCTATGGATCCAATTTTTATGGATGTTTCAGGGGCAGATGCGAGTAGAAGAGTTCAATACTACCACAAACTAATGATAATTTTAAACAAAAACACTATAATCGCAATAAAAATAAAGATAACTATGGGTTACCTCCCATGAAGTGCTTGGTTTAACGTCGTCTGCCCGACATATTCAGATATTATTCAGGTTGACTGACCATTCAGGTTGACTGACGATATTATTCAGGTTGACTGACCATTAAAACCTCTATAAAATTTGGTCTTTTACCCTCAAAATACTGCTTTAATCTGTGTCTATTTACTTTAAATCTATTCCCAGCCTTTTCATCTTCAATTTCAACAGCTCCATAAGTTTAAACTCGAGTCACAGTAAAGGGTCCTAACCAACAAGATTTCAATTTCCCAGAGAATAACTTCAGCTTTGTATTGTAAAGCAAAACTTCTTGTCCTGGTTCAAAGTTCTTCTGGTTAAGCTTCCGATCATTCCATAACTTAAGTTTTTTCTTATAAATTTTGTTGTTATCATAAGATTCATTTCCTAATTCTTCCAATTCATTCATTTGTAACAATATCTTCTCAACAGCATCTTTGAAATCATAATTGAATTCTTTACTTGTCCAATATGCTTTATGCTCCAATTCTACTGATAAGTGACAAGTCTTTTCAAAAATCAGCCTATAAGTAGTCATTCCAATAGGAATTTTATAAGCAGTCCTGTAAGCCCATAATGTAGTATCCAGTCTAGTAGACCAATCTACTTTACTATGGTTTACAGTCTTCTCAAGTATTTGTTTAATCTCTCTATTAGAAACTTCAGCTAACCCACTAGTTTGAGGGTGATAGGAAGTAGAGATTCTATGAATAATATTAAACTTTTCTGCCAATCTCTGAATGTATTTATTCCTAAAATAGGATCCTCCGTCAGTGATAATCACTCTCGGCATTTCGTATCTAGTGAAAATATATTTCATTAAAAATCTTGAAACACTTTTAGCGTCACAACAAGATAAAGCTTATGCTTCAATCAACTTTGAAACATAGTCTACTGCAACTAATATCTATAATTAATATGTATAAGTTTCCAGTGTATAAGTTTCCAGATGAAGGAATAAAGGGTCCCATGAAATCTAATCCCCAAACATCAAAGATCTCAACTTCTAACATGAAATTCAGAGGCATTTCACTTCTTTTAGATATATTGCATACCCGTTAGCATTGATCACAAGTTTTTATGTATTTATAAACATCTCTAAAGAGAGTAGGCCAATAGAATCCAACTTGTAAAATTTTATAAGCAGTTTTATCAATCTCAAAATGTCCTCTAAATTCAGAATCATGACATTCTAAATGATTAGTTCAGTTTCTTCATAAGTTACATATCTTCTCATAATAAGATCCTTACATTGTTTATATACATTAGGTTCATCCCAAAAATATGCTTTCACATCATGAATGAATTTTCTTTGATGTTGCAATGTTAGCATAAATGGCAAAATAGTTAACAATATCTAACAATATCAGTATTTTCCACTCATTAATATTATAAAGTTGTTCATCAGGGAAACTATCTGTAATTTCATTGTCGGTGTCAGATAATTCATGATATTCTAATCTCGACAAATGTTCAGCAATTTGATTATCAGTTCCCTTTCTATTTATAACCACAAAATTAAGTTCTTGCACCAAAAGTATTCATCTAATTAACCTTGGTTTGGCATCCTTCTTTTGCATCAGATATTTAATAGCAGAGTGATCAGTGTGCACAGCACATTTAATCCCAATTAAATATGATCTCTAAATTGAAGCCAGTTACAATTAAATTGAAAAATTAAAATGTTTTCATGTAGGCTGTCTTGGATTCGATGGGTTTTGCTTTTGCTGTTGAAGGTGGGTCTTCTCTTTTCCCATGAAATTTTTCTTACACCTTCATGATAGTCCTGATTTGTTTCATCACAACTGGAAGGCTTTAACCCAAGGTGAAACTATAATAGGGGTTGTGAATAGTTTTTTCTTTAATAACTCAAAGGCATTTAAACAGCAAAGGATTTAAGGCAATCTTGATTAAATTCAAATTTCTTGTCCTTTTCTAAAAGTTGGCGTAAAGGTTTAGTAATTTTTGAAAAAGCTTTAATATAACGCCTGTAAAAACCAACATGTCCAAGAAAACTTCTAACCCCTCTTACATTAGTAAGAGGAGTTAATTTAGATATAACTTGAATTTTTACAGGGTCTGCTTCCATACCATTTTCCAAAATTTTATGCCCTAACACAATTCCTCCCGCAACCATAAATTGACATTTCTCCCAATTTAGAACTAAATTTGTTCTTTTGCATAACTCCAAAACTTTTTCAAGATAATTTAAGCATGCGTCAAATGATGTTCCAAATACATAGAAATCATCCATAAGCACTTCTAATCCATCATCAATTAACTTACTAAATGTAGACATCATCTATCTTTGGAATGTTGCGGGTGCATTACATAATCCGAAAGGCATTCTTCGAAAAGCAAAAGTTCTAAAAGGACTAGCAAATGTTATCTTTTCTTGATTCTCAAGAGTATAGGAATTCGATGGTAGCCGGTATATCCATTTAAAAAACAAAAATATTTGAGCCCAGCAAGTCTATCCACTATTTGGTCTGAAAATGATAAAGGGAAGTGATCTTTCTTAGTGGCAGTGTTTAATTTTCTATAATCAATGCAAATACGCCACCCAGTAACTTGTATGATAGGTATTAATTCATTATTCTCTTTCGCTTCAACAGTCACTCCTCCTTTTTTTAGAACACAATGAATTGAACTTTCTTAAGCACTGTCTGAAATAGGATATATAATTCTAGTGAGTGTCCAACCATTTTTTTCTTTCTTGACTACTTCTTTCATCATTGGGTTTAATATCCTTCATCATTGGGTTTAATA
>NW_018253738.1:21703-22381 GCF_001263595.1 Phalaenopsis equestris | reverse complement strand
CTTGCAAATCATTTAATTTTGAAGATATAATAACAGGTAATGTAGATGAGTTTCTCAGAAACACATACTTCAAGTGGTTAGGCAATATTTTCAACTCAAGTTCAGGTGGTTTTATAATTGACGGAACTAGATTCTTATCAGCATTTTCTGTAATATCCAGCATCTCAAATATTTCTTGAACATAATTTAATTCTTTTTTTTTCTATTTCATCCCAAATAACTTCATCTTTTTCTTTAAAATGTTCTTTCTCTTCAAAATGTTCTTTAAACTGTTCGTGCAATAGATATTCACTAATTTCCATGCAAAAACATTCATTATCTCTTTCAACAGTAGGGTATTTCATAGATTTTGCAATGTTAAAAGTCACTTCTTGATCGTTAAATCTCATAGATAAATCTCCCTTTTGAACATCTATCATAGTTTTTCCAATAGCTAAAAAGGGTCTCCCTAAAATTATAGGTATTTATTTATCTTCCTCCATATCTAAAATAATCAAATCCACAGAAAAAATAAATTTATCAACTTTCACTAACACATCTTCTGTAACTCCCTTAGGATAAGTAACTGAACGATCCGCTAACTAAAGAGTTACAGAAGTAGGTAACACTTCTCTTAATCCTAATCTTTTTAAAATTGATAGAGGCATAAGATTAATGCTGGCTCCCAAATCACATAAA
>NW_018253738.1:19569-21356 GCF_001263595.1 Phalaenopsis equestris | reverse complement strand
GTGGATATTCTAAATCTGAGTATTCATGATCCTTTTCTTTCTCTGTATCCACCTTCTCTTTTTCAGTTTCTGTTTCTTTCTGCACTCTTGTTACCGATTCTTTTGCACTTCATAATTGTATGACTTTTATCTATTCTTTTCCTTGATCTTCAGGATTTGGTTCCACTGTACTAGGAAAAGTTCCCAATGTTCGGTTACTAAGCAAAGTAGCGGTATGCCCCAATTGGTTTTCAATATTCTTTTTCAATATTCTTGATAGCCAATATTCTTGATAGCAGCTCCGAATTGATTATTTTGTACCATTTGGATAATAACAGGTTTAAGCTTAAATGATTTAGCAGGTACATCGGGATTTTGAATAGTTAAATAAAGTTCATCTGCTGTAGGATTTGCATAATCTTTTAAAGGTCTTTGCTCGTAGAGATTTGCATAATCTCGTAGAGGTCTTGGTTGATGTTCATTTTCTATTCCTTGATTATTCATATTTTTTTCCATTGTGTCAAGATTTCTAGGTCCTTTTCTTAGTTTTCTAATTCTCTTAACAGTGCGTTCTAATTTTGAATCATAGGGTAAAAGATTTTCAGGTCCAAATTTATGCATACAATTGAAATCGATACACAAAAAATAGTTAAATAATTTGAAAATAAGTTGCAATTTAAGTAAAAGTTTTCTAATAGTCCTAATTTGTCCATTATTCTAATTATGATTTTTTATACTCCCCAACAACGATGCCAAAAACTTGATAGTGACTTTATATATGCTTAAAAATATACTTAAACTTAAAAATATAAGAATTTGATACTGTTGCTAGAATATTTAAGTCCCTAGCAAGGACGCTAAGAACTTGACAACGGTTATAGATTTGATAAAAATGTGTATAAAATATTCAATAATCACAAAGTCACACTTATAAACACAAGTATACGTATCGCTCAAGTAATATAGGGTTCTAATGGAGTCCTGGATATCGATCCCACAGGGAGTAATACTAGAGGCTATGAACTAGGATTTAGAAAATCAATACTTGATTACAACAATACAGTTCAAATTGCTTATTTGTCACTAATATACAATTGAAATAAATATGTAATTTCAACAAACTCTTAATTAATTAATTCTACTAATAAAGTTTCTAATGTGAAATTCCATATGTAAGAAAACATCATTCTCCTTGTCAAGAAATCAAAGTGAATGGATAAAGTGAATTTGTTCAAATTGTATTTTGCCAAATAGGAGCATACCTATTCTTTACCCTTTGGTCCAGGCATGAAGAACATTGACTAATCCTATGCTTGGTTACTGAATCTACGGCTAGGCTGGGAGGATATCGGCTCTCACTTCGGAGCTCCCACGTTCCTCTCAACTGAGGGCTAACATCTACACTTTAGCACCTAAATGATAGGACCAAATTGAGAATTTTAGTCTGTCACTCTAAAATCTCTAATTCTACGCCCGATAATTTTATTTCCCTATTTATTTGGACCCAAATTTTAAGGACATTGACCTCCCTAAATCTTGGATGTAATCTTCACTTTGATTGTTAAACTCAACATATTTTAACAAATCAATTGGCTAGATTTTGAAAGTAAATTAAGATCGAAGTGAAAAGATCATCACAACTATTTTAACATTCTCATGGCTCAACCAATTAAAATCACCATTTCACAAAATCTCAAAACAAGGAGAAAGACAGAAAAAACTACTCAGAACTCATGGAGAAGATACTATAAAACTTAGAACTTATATACTAAAGCAAAGCCATACACACTTCAATAAGTCTATACTAT
>NW_018253738.1:8799-19548 GCF_001263595.1 Phalaenopsis equestris | reverse complement strand
ACTTATCTCTAAATTCTCCTCAAGAACACTCCTCGAAGTTCCTCTGAATCTCTTCCTTTCTTTAAAGCACACACAATTCTTCGTCGAAGCGGCAAGGAGGAAGAAATCTCTCACTTTCCTCCACTCTTACAATCTCTCAAAGAATTCCTCACAATATTAACCCTAAATTAAACTCTCTACACTCTATAAATAACAAAAACTTAGCAGACACCACCACAGGGCTCTCTCTTTTTTTTTCCAACCCAAATGTTTCTCTTAAAGTTGTAGAAGAGTTTTCCAATAGTTACCTAAGCGTCCCTTCAAAAATCGTCCACATTCAATGCACTTGTTAAGAGAACCGTCGTTCTCGCCATCGGCGGCCTCGATGGCACCATCGACGGCCTTCTAAAATATTTGATTTTAGACTCTCAAGAAAAACACGTCGTCGGCGCCGTTGGGCTCACCGTCGGCACCCTCGTTCAAATCTTCATATTTTGATCCTTTTTGCTCCAAATTCACTCCTTTTTGCATCTTTTTGCTCCAATGATCATAAGTTAACATACCTGCAACAAAACATCAAAAATACCCTTCTTTAAAATGCAATATCATCAATATTAGTATAAAATGGGTATGAAAATCTCAACATATTTTTCTTTGATCAAGTGTCAAATGATGCCGTTAGACTTAGACTTTTTCCTTTTTCATTAAGGGATAAAGCCAAGATGTGGTTAAACTCGTTAACACCTGGATCTGTCAAAACTTGGGGATAGTTATCAAAAAAAAATTTATCTAAATATTTCCCACCATAAAAAATGTCTAAGCTTAGAAAAAAAATACATCTTTTTTTCAATTTGAAGGAGAATCAATTTATGAAGCTTCAATTTATGAAGCTTGGGAATGAAGCTTGGGAATGATTTAAAGATCTCATTAGGAAGTGTCCACACCATGCATTACCAGAGTAGTTAATAATTGAAACTTTTAATAATGGATTGGTTGCATCTCTTAGATCTATAATTGATGCTACTGCTAGTGGATCATTAATGTCAAAATATTCAATGAAGCATATTATTTAATATTAGAGATAGGTACTAATAATTTTTAATGGCCCTCTGAAAGGGTAACTCCAAAAAGAGTAGCTAGTATTCATGATTCTGATGCACTATCTATTTTGGCTGCTCAAATTTCTACAATATCAAAGAAGATGATCAATATAGAATGAATTATTCTCCGACACCTCCGTGCTTGAGGAAAATTCAATGGGACAAATGATAGATTCTCAATCTTTGTATCAAACATTAAATGTAATAAACAATCGATCTAATAGTCATTATTCAAATTATTATAACCCTGGTTGGGAGTAACAATAATTTCAGTAGGAGTAACAATAACTTTAATGCTATAAATCTGCAATGGGGGAACAATCCTACAAACTCATTAGGAAGCTCCAAAAATCAAAGAAATTTTAACTAAAAACCTTATTACCCTCTAGACTTTAATAGCAATTCATAGAGTAAAGAGAAGAAATTTTCAATTGAAGAATTAATAATGCAAATGGGAGCACAATTACATAGTCAAGGTGCACAATTACATAGTCAAGGTGCACAATTACAAAGTCAAGGAGACAATTACAAAGTCAAAGAGCTGTAATTAGAAACATGAAAAATCAGTTGGGATGTATTGCTACTTCACTTAGCAATAGACCTCAGGAATCTTTGGCTAGTAATGTTGAAGTTAATCCTAAATATCAAAAAATAATAATAAATCAAGGCTATTCAACTAAGAAGTGGAAAAAAATTTGAAATAAAATTTCAAAAAGAAATAGAAGTTGAAGTTGAGAAAGAAGGGGTAGAAAATGAGAAGTCTAGTGAAAATTTTCATCTTGAGTCAAAATAACCTATCAAACCACTGAAAATTACTGTAGAAAGACCACCACCTCCATTTCCTTAAGGATTGAAATAGTATAATAGAGATAACCAATTTACAAAATTTTTGAAAATATTGAGGAAATGGATGATAAACATTCCATTTGTTGAAGCCCTGGAGCAAATGACAAGTTATGTGGAGTTTATGAAGGATATACTTATTAAAAAACAAAAGTTTATAGATAATGAGACTGTTACACTTAGTGATGAGTGTAACATTATAATTCAGATAAAGCTTCCAGAAAAATTTAAAGATCCTAGTAGTTTTACTATTCCTTGTGCTATTGGCGAAAGAGTTTTTTGAAAAGTTCTATGTGATTTAGGAGCTAGTATTAGTTTTATGCCTCTATCAATTTTTAGATGGTTGGGTGGGTTTAGGAGAAATTTGACCTACTACTGTAACTGTTTAGTTAGTTGATCATTCAGTTAACTATCTTAAAGGAGATGTAAAAGATGTTTTGGTAAAGGTTAATAAATTTTTCTTTCCTGTGGAATTTGTTGTGTTAGATATAAAGGAAGATAAAGAATTTCCTATCATTTTAGGAAGACCATTTCTTGCCATTGGAAGAGCTTTGATAGATGTGCAGAAAGGAGAAATAACAATGAGAGTCAACGATCAAGAAATTCTATTTAATATCGCAAAGTCAATGAGATACCCAACAAAAGGAAGAGATGATGAATGCTTCAGAATGGATATTAACATTTATGTAAGCAATAAATATATGTTTGGAAAGAAAAGTGAAGAAGAATATTTAGAATATGTAGATGAGGATATAATTCAAGATAAATTTATGGAAGTGAGTAATGAAGAACTGGATTATATTCAGGAACAATTTAAATTGTTAGATCCAATGTATAATAACAAACATTTGATGTCTTCGATTGTGAAACCTTATGAACTAGAAATGAAAACTTATCCTACACATTTAAAATATGTCTGTTTAAGAGATTTATCTAGATTACCTGCTATTGCATCCTCATAATTAACTGAAGCACAAGAACAAAAAGTTGTTGGAAACTTTAAGAAGGTATAAGAAAGCCATTGGATGGACGTTACTTGATAATAAAGGAATAAGTCTTCAATTTGTATGCATAAAATTTTATCGGAAAAATATCTTGAACAAAAAGCTGATCCTTAAAAGAGATTAAACCCTATGATGAAAGAAGTTGTTAGGAAAGAGATTATAAAATGGTTAGATGCTGAAATAATATATCATTTTTCAGATAGTGCTTGGGTGAGTCCAATTCACTGCATTCCTAAGAAAGAATGTGTGACTGTTGTGACAAATGAGAATAATGAATTAATACCAACAAGAAAAGTCACTAGTTGGCTAATCTTCATTGATTATAGTAAATTAAATTTGGCCACCAGGAAAGATTACTTTCCTTTACTCTTTTTGGACCAAATGTTGGATAGACTAGCTGGGCACAAATATTTTTGCTTTTAGATGGATCATCAAACTCCAATTTCTCCGAAGGATCTAGAGAAGAAAAAATTTACTATTCCTTATAGCACTTTTGCTTTTTGAACTTTTGCTTTTTGACGAATGCTCGAATGCTCTTTGGTTTATGTAATGCACCTGCAATATTTCAAAGATGTATAATGTCAATTTTTAGTGATTTAATTGAAAAAGGAATATAAGTCTTTATGAATGATTTTTCTTTGTTTGGAACTTCATTTGAAATTTGACTAAATCATTTAGATAAAGTTATAGAACAATGTGAAAAGAATAATTTAGTATTAAACTGAGAAAAATGTTAATTCATGGTTACAGGAGGAACTGTACTTGTGCATAAAATTTCAAAAAATGGCATGGAAGTAGATCCAACAAAAAATCAATTTATAACTAACCTACCTCCACCTATTTTTGTAAGAGAAGTTAGAAGTTTTGTAGGACATGCTAGTTCTTACAAATGATGTATTAAAGATTTTTCAAAAATTACAAAGCCTTTATGCCAACTTTTGGAAAAAGATACAAAATTTGATTTTAATCATGTGTGCCTTAATGCTTTTGAAACATTGAAGGAAAAATTGATAACTTTTCCTATAATTGTTTCACTTGATTGGGAGAAACCATTCAAACTATGTTTGATGCAAGTGATTATGCAATTGGGGTTGTTTTAGGGCATAGATATGACAAATTTTTAAAGTGATATATTATGCCAGTAAAACTCTAAATGATGCTCAAATCAATTATACCATGACTAAAAGAGAGTTATTAGTCATTGTTTATGCTTTTGATAAGTTTAGGTCATATATGATTGGAGCTAAATATTTTGTGCATACAGACCACTCTGCCAAAAAATATTTGATGCAAAAGAAGGATGTCAAGCCAAGATTAATTAGATGAGTTCTTTTGATGCAAGAATTTGATTTTGAGGTAATAGATAGAAAAGGATCTGATAATAAATAACTAATCATTTATCTAGGCTGGAAAAGGAAGAAACATTTGATCTTAAAAGAGAAATTAATGAAACTTTTCCTGATGAAAAACTTTATACTATTAAAGAATGGGAAATATCATAGTATGTTGATATTGTGAATTACATTGTTAGTATTATTTTACCATATGGACTGACAAAGAAATAAGAGAGAAAATTTATGCATGATGCAAAATTTTTCTTTTGGGATGACCCATATTTGTACAACCAATATAAAGATTTAGCTATGCAGAAATGCGTGCCTTATAAAAAAATTGAAAAAATTATCAAAAAATGTCACGATTCTGAATTTGGGGGGTCATTTTGGAATTGATAGAACTGTTCAAAAAATTTGACAATTTAATTTTACTTTGGAAGTCAAAATTTTTTATGCTTGGAGATTGAATTTTATTGGACCATTTATACCTTCATTTGAAAATATATACATATATTAATTGTCGTATATCATGTATCTAAGTAGATTGAAGCAATAGCTTTTTCTCGATGTGATATTCAGAGTGTTTCAAATTTTTTAACCAAAAATATTTTTACAAGTTATGGAATACTGAGAGTACTCATTACTAATGGAGGATCTCACTTTAGGAATAAAAGAATTGAAAAGTTGGTGGTCAAATATGATATTATATGTAGTATTGCTAATGCAGACTTGTGGTCTAGCAGAAGTATCCAATCTATAAATTAAAGGAATTCTTGAAAAAAACTGTAAATCCTAAAAAAATGGATTGATCTGCTAGATTAGATATTGCATTATGGGCTTATAGGACAACTTATAAAATGCCCATAGCAATGTCCCCATATAGATTAATTTTTGGGAAGACTTGTCACATACCGATAGAATTGGAGCATAAAGTTTATTAGCTATTAAGGAATTTAATTTTAATCTAAAAGATGCAACTGAGAAAACATTGTTGCAACTGAATGAGTGTGAATGAATGAGCTTGAGGAATTTAGGAATGAATCTTATGATAATGCTAGGATATATAAGGAGAGAATGAAAGAATAACAAGATCAGAAAATAATAAAAAAGAAGTTTGATTCTAGACATGAAGTTTTACTATACAAAACATGATTGAAATTATTTTTTGGAAAACTGAAGTTTAGGTGGACAGGGCCATTTACAGTTGTAAAAGTATACCCTTATGAAGTTGTTAATATTGATGATCTTAAAACTAAAAAGATATTTAAAGTGAATGGGCACAAACTGAAACCATATTATGATGGTCAAAGTCCAGATTTCAAAGAAACTGAAATGTTGGGTCACCCAGAGTAAAGTCTAGGATTTTCGGGCTGACGATTAATCCAAACATTTTGTTAATGTTGCTAATCTATTTTTATAAGTAGTATTATATATATATATATATATCTATATTTATGTTTTTTTTATGGATTCCGTGTACTTGAAAAACTTACATATTCAAAATATATATATCTATTTTTACGCTTTCTTTATGAAGTCTGTATACTTAAGAGACTTACATATTGAGAAAAAACATTAAAGCATCTTTACTTTCCAAATTATAGGGAAGATATGAGAGTTATTTGAATTTTAAAGAGAAACGGTGTAGAAATCTGAACTGGTTCTAGAGGCGCCAAAATCATCGCTGTCACTAAAATGAGATTCAAAGATTTTAAAGGGAGTTTTGGGCTATTTTTGATAAATTTGCTTCCTAGTAACTCCTAAAAATTGAATTTTGGAGTTATTTAAGTGTGGAAATTGAAAGGAAAGTCTCTATTTTCAAATCATACGGCTTCCAACTCTAAAGAAACTGCTAGATATGGAATTTTCAATAAGAGGAAGTTCATCTTTCTCGAAGCACGGAAGTTATATGATCGAGCTCTTGTGAAGAAGAGATTAATCAAGGAATGATGATGTGCGAATCGAGGATTCAACACACCAAACACTAGAGTGGAGGAGATTATTGCGTAGAGACGTTCGGAAGTGCTTTGTTACACCACTACTGCAGTAGTCGTTCCTATGGTGAAAGAGTTTTATGCTAATCTTTATGGAATTAACCAATGAGTCGTCTATGTTCAAGGCACGTGGGTACCATTTAATCCATCAAGAATAAACAACTTTTTTATGATTGAAAGCATCCCTATTTTTTATTATGACAATTTTGCCCCTATAAGACACAACTTGAATGAACTCTATTGATTCCTTAGTAATGAAGATGCAAACTGGGAGATAAGAGATAATGGACATGTAAGTTTTTCTTCATCATTATTGAATCATACATCGAAGGCATGGCATTTATTTATTGCATCAATTTTTTTTCCTACCATGAAAATCAGTAAATTGACTAACGAAAGTGTTATCTTGAATTATTATATTCAAACTGGAAGACAAATTGATGTGGGTTCTTTAATTGTAAAATCTATCCTTGTTTTGATTATAAATGGATTGACTTATGGGCTGGGACATCCATCTACCATATTCCCACCATGCAGCAGTCACAAGTGCCTTATGAAAGTTAGGAAAAAGTGCTTCTTCCTTGGAAGCCTATGGACCCAGAGATTTTTCGCAACTGCATGGGAATGGGGAGAAAAATAATATGAATTTTCTTATGGATCAATCCCTCAAAATTCATCTCCTTTTAAAACCCTCTTTCCTTATAGTTTGCATGATATTTTGAAAAGGATCAAGAAGTTGGAGAAAGAGGTACAAAATATTATGAATTTACAAAATAGGAGAAAGAGGTACAAAATATTATGAATTCAATTGGAAACATTTCTAATATATTTGATCATTTAGATTGGAGGATGATTGAACAATTCAAACATACCTGGTCCATTGAAAAACGTATGGTGCGTATGTTTAAGAAAAATGTTTGGGTTGAAGAAGATTCTACAGACAAATTTCATCACGAGCCTTTTTACAACTTATACCTTCACTACCAATCCATGGGAAATATTCAAGAAGTTGAAAGTGAGGAAGATGTTCGAACTCTCTAAAGTACATAATTTGTAATTATGATTGCATATGTGTTATGTGTTTGTGTTGGATTTCATTTAATTATATTGTTGAACTTTATATATGTCACATGTTGAGTGTTTGATATTTAGTCTTCAGTGTTAGTTTGTATGGTGTGATTTTGACATTGAATTAGATGTATTGGTTTGAAAAGTATTCGTTTATAATCGTGTGGATTTTATATATAAATGTTAGTTTTGTGTTGTTTGTGAAAATATGTTGTTAGAAAATTATTTAATTATGAATATAAGTGATTAATTAAGTTAATTATCTGTTGGCGTGGTTGGTATAAAGTAGACTTCAAAAGAAAATTGAAATCTGAAAATTTTTGGTGTTGGCGCATGAGGCGCCATATTTGGCGCCCGAGGCACCAGTTTCCCGGAACCTCCCAGATTTACTTTAAACTGAAAAACCACTGATAAACCCTATTTTTACTGCTTAGGTTGTCTCCTACCTCTAGACTGATACACCTAAAATATATATCATTTATGTACACATTTTTATACCAATTTTTGAGGATATTGTGCTATAATGGAAGGTATTTGTGTGTTTTTCTTTTAGGTACAATCAAATTTATGAAAAATGGTGAAAAAGGATCAAATTTGGAGCAAAAATAAAGGAGGTGCGCAAAAGACCTGTGGCGGCTAAGCGCCTAGAATAAGCGCTTAAGCACTAAGAAAACTGAGAAGGTTACGTCTAAGCGCTACATTCCTCACGCTTAAATGTCAAAGGTAGTTACTTGATGATTCAATGAATTTGGCCAAATTTTCAAGGGGTGTTTGAAGTAACTCTTGGTGAAAACTTGAGATATGGTTAATGGACATGAAAATACATTTAATTGGCTTTTGAAAGGAGGCAACACTTGGAAGATTCATTGATTGTGGACACATTTTGGAGAGACACCAAAGCACTTTTTGAAAATTTATAAAAGATAACTCGAATTGGATTGAAGGACTCTCTCCTACGTGCCCCACTTTAGTCACCACCAATGCCTCTCTCATAGATTAATTAAGATACTTTTTAGAGTGAAGAAGGAGAGGAGTTGTAGTGTGTGAGTAGAGAGTATTGTAAGAGAAAGGAAGAGAAGAGATTCAAAGGAACTTCAAGATTTTGGTGGAGAGGATTTGAGATAAGCTTTTATCTTTGTGAATACATTTAGTTTTAATTTAGACTTCTTGTTTGTTTACATGATTTCTACTTTTAAACTTAAGTGTAGTTGTGTTTTCTCCCCAATTTTGAGTAGTTTTATTTACCTTTTTCCTTAAAATGATAAATGATTAAGTGTTGGATGGAAGTTGTGTGAAGTATTAATCTTTAATTTTTAAATAATTTGGTATGAGTTTAAACCTTGTACTTCACTTACTTCTTGATTTTACCAATTAAGATGTTAATATCTGTTGTGAAAACATGTAAGATTCGTGATGGTATTGTCTCAGTCATCCAATGGTAAGAATCACACGAGATTGTATGGATTAGAATGTAATTCATATGGTTGAGTGCAAATAAATAAAGAAATAATATTTGAAGGGTGTAGAGTTAGAGGACTTTAGAGTGACAAGCTAAAGCCCCCAACTTAGTTTATTGTTTTAGGCCTTGATACAAGCTGTTAGCCCCTAAGTGAAGGGAGAAGAGGGAACTCTAGAGTGGGAGTTAGCATTTGCCCTACCTAGCCCATCTTCAAGGCTATTGAAACTTAAAATTAGCCAATGTCCTTTATGACATCTCTTGTAAGGGTAAAGAATACTAGTGCTCCTATCTGACATGACACAATTTGAATACTTCCATAATGAAATTCCTATACTTTTTACTAATTCATGATAAGGAAGAAGATATTTTTTTTATATAGCCTTCATCTTACAATATCTTGTTAAATTTAGTTAGTTGTTTACTTTATTTTTAATTATCAAAAATTACTAAAGAGAATCAAACTTTCATTCTATAGTTTGAGTAAGAATAATTTGTATAGTAGAATTTGTTATTTAATTTTATTTGACCTATTTAAAGTTCAAAATTTTCCCTGAGGATTCGATATTCAGAGCTTAATCAAAAAGTCCTATATTACTTGATAATGATACATATAATTGCGTAGTATCCCATTTTTAAAAATAATAATTGTACTCTTTTTTGCTTTGAAGTCAAGTTTTTGGTGATGTTGCAAAGTAAGAAATATAAGGAAAAAATAAGAAAATATCTGCATACATCATAGTATTGTCATATAAGATCGAGATCAAGTTTTTGGCGCCGTTTCAGGGGAGCATGTAAAAAACTGTGATGGGATTTTTCTTAGAAAACAAATTTCTATTTTAGAAAGTTTTATTTAAACTTTTAGATTTATTATTGGAATATTATAGTGTTGTTTTTATATAAGTTCTTGTTTGTGTGATTTTATTTTATGTTGTTTTATAATAATGTATGTGCAGTTCATGTTATAAAGGACTAGTGCCCTGTGAATTTGAATTAGAAAGAATTATTAGAAAAAAAAAATCAAAAATACAGAAAAAGATCAAGTAAAAATTTGGAAGGTCTATCATAACCAGAGAATCCTTTGGAAATAATTTCATGGGTCAAGTCATTTAAAATATCCTTAAATTTTACAAACATTAAATCATTAAGTTAATTAATTTTGAAAAATATAAATATTTAAATGACTTGATTTTTTATCTTCATTGTGATTTATGATCCAGAGAACTCATCATAAAAGTTTCAAAATATTTTGAGTTCATTTAATAACTTAAATTGATTTTTAAAGATAAATACCACTCTTAAAATGATTTTTAAAAATCAAAATATAATTAAAAAAAATTATGAAACTTAGTTTTTTGAGTTCTTTGTGATCAGGGATATTTTATAAAAATAAAATAATATTTAAAATAAAAACTTAATTTTTGGCCTATTTTAAGTATTTAAATAATTAAAAATTCACAAAAAACACAAAAATAACAAAATTCATGGAAATGTTCTAAATTGCTTCCTAATCACTTAGGAACAATTAGAATATTTTTCGTAATTTTTTAAAAAAAGATATTTATTTTCAAAGCTTAAAAATATTTTATTAAAAAAGGCTAAAAATGAGTTTTCAATAAAATAATTCCAATAAATGAAGGAAAAATTAGAAAAATATAAAATATAAAACTTAAGGAGATTTAAGGAGATTTTTTTCAAAAATATAAAACTTAATTTTCACCACCTAAAATATTTTATTTTTATTAAATATCGTAGAACTTAAAATAATTCTAATAAATCACAGAGAATTTAAAAAATCATGAAATTTCGTCCAAAGGCTTCTCTGGTCTAAGTATACCTCCAGTAAAAATTTTAAGGGATTATAATTTACCTTGGTCAGGTTAGGAATTTTCTTTGAAAAATCCTATTTTGCATAAAAATAGTTATATAAATTAAATTAAATTTTGAAAAATCACATTTTCTCCTCTGATG
>NW_018253738.1:4889-6832 GCF_001263595.1 Phalaenopsis equestris | reverse complement strand
TTGGATTCTACAATAAAATGTTCCAAATTTGAACCAATCCCCTTTCACACCTCTACGTCCAATTTCGTTGAAGAGTCCTACTCTTTGAAATTCCCTGAAGATAATATTTCCTGATTTTTATCGAGAGTCTTCTTAAGTGACTTTGGTCATTTAGGATGTAACTAACTATCGGGGCTTGCCCTTATAAGAAGCATGTCTGAACCCAGCTTAATATAAACCCTATTTAATCATTTATACTAAATGGGGGAACTTCTCGGCAAATACAAAGGTTTCGCAGACCAAACGGATGTCATACTTTCCTTAGTTTATTTGATTGAGCCTCATCCTCAATTCTTGTGTTTATCCTTTGGAATAGATACAAGATTTGAGGTACGGTGCTCTTTCATTTTAAACTACAACGAGTTTGATTTCATACCTAAACGTCCTTCCGAAGCGAGCGACGGGATTTCGATTCCGGTGACCGAAAGCTTCTTACAGGCAACCCCATAACCAAACCATCCCCAAAATAACGCCGACAGCTTCTGGAGACTCCGCTGGGGACACGCTTCTCTCTCCATACAAATCAAGAAATATTATCTTCTCACATTGGTAATATGTCCATGTCCCTCTTGGACCAAATTACCCTTATTCCGTTAGCATATTTTACTCATTTCTACCTTGGAAAAGTACAGTTAACTCCTTGGACTTCAGGACTAGCTGTTCAACCATCTTTGAACAGAGGGGTTCAAAAGGCCACTAAGGACTCTTTAAATTTTTAAGTGGGGTCGGACCCCCAATAGGTGTGTTGGTAGATTAACTCCACCTGGGCATTTTTCTGCCACGAATTGGGTCCCGCACTGGGTCCTAAACTTTCTCACAACTCCTTTTCACATTTGTTTTGCTGCTTCACAAATTAAACCAAATCGTGTTGTGTCGCACGCACTTCAAAATATTAATCAATTTTACACCCTTTTAAATAAAGATGTTAAACTTACCAGTAAATTAAGACCTACCCAATCTACAGACTAACCTCTACTTTCAGTGCTTGCACTAAGGATTACGAGGTTTTTGTCCATGTAGCTAACCCTAAAACTTTCTGTTTTAAAGCCCGCTGCGATGGCTTACCAAACGATGACATTTTCTTGCAACCTGCCGATAGATCGCAATGCCCGTAACGTCGCTCCCGCCATCATGTTCAGAGCCGGATTTGAAGACCTCGAGGTTATCCTCGGGAAAGCCCCGTTCGTGGTAATTAAGATCGCTGCTCCGGAAGTTCAAGAGCCGTCTGCAGAATTTAGTTTGAACTGCCTTCAAGACTTCCCTGCTGGCAAGAACTCTTGCTGCGCGGGTCGCGCCCCCCGCCAAACCTGCTATCCCCGCTGCTGCTAAGGAAAAGGAAGTGTTGATTGTCGAAGATTTGGCTGAAGGATTAACTATTCCGCCACGCATGTTTGAAATCGGGTCGAGCTCAAGGACTATACCCCTGACCCAAACTCAAAGGAGGAACCACAATAGGAGAGTCTGGAGGGCCATCACAGCCCAGAATCTTGAGAGCACACCTGATGAGAGGGAGCCTCATCAAGTTTTACCGGAAATTTACCCACTCCTGCGAGGAAGTAGATTCCATCCTCTGACAGATACTCATGGATATGAGAGTATCCGGAAGATTGTTGTTGCATTCCCATCACCTCATGGACATGGTGAGGAGGGAATGAAATTCAGCCCCATCACCCGAGTTAGTGCCGTCTTCAGAAGGCTTGCTATTAAAGAAAGATGTTCTGCTAGTGAATTACTTAAACGAGTGGTCATGCAATGTCCCCTCATATGAAGAATGAAATTTTGAAGGATATTATGTCCGCTAGAAAATCTCGTAGGTCGACTATAGAGTCACCTACCCGTGTTCCGGTCTGGCTCCGTTTGGGAAACCGAGTCGATACTGCTATGGTCACCACCAATCATACCAC
>NW_018253738.1:0-389 GCF_001263595.1 Phalaenopsis equestris | reverse complement strand
CGCTTCAACACATGAAATTTTCTCCTTCATGGATGGATAGTCGGGGTATAACCAAATCAAGATGGCTCCCGAGGATGCAGGGCTTACAGCTTTCAGAACACCGATTGGAATCTTCTACTACATAGTGTGATGCCATTCGGCCGAAAGAATGCCGGAGCAACATATCAGCGTGCAATAACGAAGATTTTTCACGACCTCATTCACAATCAAGTAGAATGCTACGTGGATGATCTGGTCATCAAAAGTAAACGGAAAATAGACAATTTGTACGATTTGAGGATTGTGTTTGAACGGTTACGACGATATGACCTTAAAATAAATCCCTCAAAATGCGCTTTCGGCGTCACCTCTGGGAATTTTCTAGGATTCGTTGTCCGTCATCGGGGAAT
>NW_018253737.1:18557-22233 GCF_001263595.1 Phalaenopsis equestris | reverse complement strand
TATATGTGGACTCTTCACCCACATGTTTTCACATTTTATGCGTCGACCCTCTGGGTCTGGCGGCCCTTCCTTTGGAAGAAAGGCTTGTTGTCTTGTGGATTCTTCACCCACTACCTTTACGCTCTATGCATTGACCCCCAAGGTTCCAGTAGTCTTTCATCAGAAAGTTGAGCTACCCCTCGGGATGATTGTTGCAAATGGATCTTATCCAACGCCCCTATCAATGGGCGATACTTGAAGAGATATTTGGCATATCCTCTTTTTCATGTACTCATTGTAATTTATGAGGAAAATGTATTTTAAAGCACGTGCACTTTGTAGTGCAGTTGTTGGAGCAATATAAAATGTGCATTTTCAGTTGTCTCTTCATTATGTAGACTGCTTATAGTGATCACCTTGCATCTGTTAAAAGATCACTCATAAGTCACTACAGTTTTATGTAGGAGAAATCTTATTTTTCTTTTAATTTGATTGTTGGCTCGCATTTTGGGCAAAGTGGAAGTCCTACGGACGTCTTATACCTGGTGCAACCACCAATCTCTATAAGAGAAGCCTCATTTTTTTCCTTACTTTATCTTTCATCGATCCGCTCTAAGCAGGGTCTGGAGACTATCACTCCCGCCCGTCACAAGTATGGTTGATATACACGTCCCGTTCATTCTTATGAATGTGAAGTGCGTGTTTATCCTGCTTTCTTTGAATGAATTCGGTTGAGATCCTTTTTTAGAAGTGGTTAGCTTAAGGCATGTCGTATTGGCTACAACACTCAGCTTACATAGCTGATCCGTGCCTAAGCGGAGTACTTCCAAACCCACATGAAAAACCCCTAGTTGGGTCACATAGTCAAGTGTGTTAACAAAGCCCCTTCTGTAGGTTGGGTTGCTTTTGTTTCCCTCGTATAAGAGCTACTCTGCTAGTCTTTGAGGAATCCCCATTGGGGACGCTTTTCTGAGATGAGCTATTGTGTTCATCCAATTATTGGATCCGATTACTTCGTGTTACCCTTCTGACAAGAATTACCCTGTCACTTTCCGAGGAGTCCCCAATGAGAGTCTCACTTAATAGACTCCTGACCAGGATATCCCATGTGGGTTGGGTCACTCAGTCCGCCTGATTTGAGTAATTTGCTGCTTTGGCAATAGGCATGTCGTATCAGTTAGAACGCTCACTTACATAGCTGATCCGTGCCTAATCAAGATCCTCAATGCCCTTTCGGATTGTCATGTTTTTTCGACAAAGACTACTTTGCTTGTTTTTTAGGAAATTACCAGCAGGGACTACGCTTAGCAGTGGCTTATTAAAAGCCCCTCGAGGTTGGACACCTATGCATCCAACCCTCCTTGATACCTCTATGGTATTTTGATCGATTTGGCCGACTTTACTCGCCATCTCAAAGTGTGTGTCACACTAATTTGAGCACTACATATCCTCTATTAGTCCCTGCATAGGACGGGTATCTTTATGCCCACAGAAAAAGAATCCCTAGCAAGGGTCATACGGATTTCCTAGAGAGGGATCACCTGAAATCCCCACTAAGGGTCACTTTGCTGAGATCATGCCTAAGTATCATGAAGTTGGATCGCTCTATGCATCCAACACCTTTTTGATGCCTCTTTTGATTTGTTTGAGTTTTTTCACCACGTCAGAATGAGACGTTTAAGTCCCCATGAAGCATTGGCAGAACCTTTAAAGTATCCCCAACTTGAGTCTTTCGTGGGCACCTTTTGAGATCGCCTCTTCAGTGATTTCTTCGACTTGGTTGATCTTACTCACCATGTCTAGTTGCATGTCGTACTAATCTGAGATCCATGCCAGCTCGATTAGTCCATGCTTAAGTCGGGTATTCTCACACCCGTAAAAACCTCCCAGCGAGAGTTATATCACTAGTGCTCATGATGCACCTTGGTGCTTAGACCGTTCTAGGTCATATAACCCTGATGTTTGTCTCGACTACCTCAGTTGGATTTGTCCACCATGTCGAGCGCCGTGTTGTAACGGTATAATGACCAATCCATGGATCTCCAGCAAAATTTGCTTCGCTAGTGCTCACAGAAGCACTCCCATGGTTAGACCATCCTTGTCATGTAACCATGTTTTTGTCTCGATCGCTCTGGTTGGTTCTGACTACCATATAAAACAACATGTTGTATCGGTTTTACTACCGATCTATGTTTTGTCGCAACACTCAGATGTTCAACTACACTCTGAGCATGTTACCTTTGGCTTCTCAACCATGTACTTGCTCACTTAATGCATGGTCATGATACATATCTCATGTACCATTTTACATGCATAGGCAGGATACTTACCTCTTGTCCTATTTGATAGTTGACTTGGTTGATTCTATTCACCATGTCAGGTTGCATGTTGAACTAATCCAAGCTCTATGCTAGTTTGATTAGTCCATGCTTAAGCTAGGTATTCTCACACCCGCAATCTCTCAAGTCTGCAACGTACTACGAGGTTGGATTGCTTTGTTCATTCGACCCCCTTCGACACCGTGTTCGACTTTGTTGATTTTCATCACCTCGTCAAGGGACATGCCGTATTGGTTTAGACCACTTCAGTTGGTCAACCGATCCTAGTTCGGTCATGATAGTCTAATATCCGACAGTATCGTGACATCGTGTACGGTGAGGACTGCTTCGCTTGGCCTTATCGACCCATCTCAAATTTTTAGGCTGCTTTACTCAGCTAGCATTCAACACCTCTCGAACCTTATGACGTTCTAGTTGGTTCTTTTATGAGGGTGTTTTGTCTCTTGATGACTCTATTGACTCCATAGCCATAAACTTTGATGTGCCTCAGGCCCTACGATCTTAGAGTCTGCTCTATTATGAGGACATCATGTCTTTTGACATTTTTCAGCTTGTTAGCCACCTTCGGTCCTTCTATGAGAACATCTTGTCATTCAACATTTTAGCTTTAATTATGGGCTTCTTAGCCAACTTTCCTACTTGTTCAAAGAGCGACGTAAGGCCCGACGACAGTCCTCACGAACATAGTGTAGGCATTTAAGGTTCTAACACCTTGGTTGTTTCAGGATCACGCCTTTATGGCCCCTGAACCCTCTGTCCAGAGCGGATATAAGTCTCAAGTGCATTCCTCATGGATGACGTCTCCAATTTTGGCTTCTCAGCCATCCAACTTTAGTGCTTCTCGGACCACAGGACATTCTAGTCGGTCCTTTTATGAGAACATCTCATCATTCGATGATTTAGCTTTGTTGCTCGACTTCCTAGCCAACCTTTGCTACGTCTCAGGTGATGATGTAAAACTCTTAGTATTCATCACAGATGTAGTGCGGGTGTTGAGGCACACACCTCGATCAGTTTGCAGGACGGATCAAAGTCTCATGGCTCTCCTTTCTATCTGATCAATGCGGACTAGTACTCAGAGGAGAGCCGAAGTCCGTGGGCATTCTCCTTTTGATCTAGTTGACCTGTTACCACTTAGTGAGCGATGTGAAGCCTCATGGCATTCCTCATTAAAGTGACAGGAGGTTTCCTAGCCAGCCTTCCTTCCTCTCATGAGCAACGTAAAATACATACGACAGTCCTCATTGATGCAGCGTGGGTGTTGAGGTACGCACCTCGATCAGTTCGCAGGAGGGATCGGAGTCCCTTGACTCTCCTTCCTAACTGATCAACGCGGCCGAGTCCTCAAATGCGAACTT
>NW_018253737.1:0-18546 GCF_001263595.1 Phalaenopsis equestris | reverse complement strand
ATTCAACCTGTTATCGCTTAGTGAGCGATATAAGTCCCCATGACATTCCTTATTAAAGTGACGGGCGGCTTCATAGCCAACCTGCCTTCTATACATGAGCGAAGTGTAGCCCGACAGTCCGCATTGATGAAGCGCAGACATTCGAGGGTCTAACCCCTCAATGTTTTGTGGTCATGCCCCTGTGGCCCCTGAACCACCGAGTTGAGTCACATCTCTATGGCCTCTGAACTCACCCCTAGGCCATGCCTCTACGACCTCTGAACCTATTTTTCTTTGTGGTTACGCCTCTACGGCCCCTCCTCGACGGCCCCTGAACCACAATGTTGGGTCATGCCTCTACGGCCCTTGAACTCATTCGTAGGTCACGTCTCTATGACCCCTGAACTTACCGGGCGTAGTCATGTCTCTACGCCCTCTTAACAACTTTTTTGGGTTATGCCTCTACGGCCTTTGAACCCATTGTCAGGATGGATATAAGTCCCATGTGCATTCCTCCCCATCCCCCTAGAAGTGGATTTGGCTCTCGTGGCTTTTCCTTCCTAGGGCACTTGGCTCTTTTTGATCGTTTAGGCCGAGTAGCTTCATTACTAACCTGGGCTTGATAAAAAATTGAGCATCTTCCAATAAGTGCACTGTGCCTTGACTGCGCAACACACTTTTTGGGGGTCCTTTGCTGGCATCAATTTTTTATGTAACCAGTGTAGGGTGTCCACCTGCATGACTCTGGATAGTTTAAGGTTTGTCTGTGATGTCCGACAGTTCATGCACCTACCCGAGACCTTTTTGACACGTGTTGAGGGGCACGTAGTCAGGTTCATTTGGCTAGGCTATGGCTTTCTCTTAGGCGAAGTTCGGTCGACATTTGGCACGTCGAACGAGTCTGATCGGGGCAAAAATATTATGTGGCGTGTCACGCACGATTTTGGCTTGAATTGGCCCGATCATCTGCGAGGTTGTCCAAATGACCCCGGATGATGAAACAGACCCCGATATTGTGTCCGGAACATCGATTTCACTTATGGGGTATGTTTACTTTGCTACGGCTTCGTGGGCGGAGAAATAATGGGCAAATTATCGTTTCGGGAACAATCGTCGAAAAGGTGGCCCAAATGACCCTGAATGACGAAACGGACTGTGCCAATGTGTCCGGAATGTCAATTTTAGCCCAGAAGGACTTTCACTTTGCCGCAAGGACGTATACGGGTGAAGAATATGTGAATGATAGTTATAATAATATAATAATAATAATTATTATTATTATATAATATAATATATTATATATATTATTAAAACCTACGCTCTACCTCTATCCCCCTACCGATCGCGACTCTCCGCAGCCGACACGAAGGGTTCATGAACCCTAGCGCGAAGGTTCTGCCGGCGTGTCGCCCCATCGCCGGCCTCTCCCTGTCAGCGACGCATGTCGTCGGACCTCCTCCAGCGCCGAGCCGCCCCTTCTCCTCTCCTCTTGGCCAGCCAAACCGCCAGAGCTTCTCCTCCTCCTCTTCGTCGGTCAAACCCTGCGCTGCCTCTGCCGGAGTGCCTCCTCTAGTAGTTGACCGAGCCCCCAACCACGTCCATGCATATTTCTTCTTCTCTTCTTGGCTGCAAGCAGATCCGCCGGCTTGTCCTCCAGCTACGACACCGAGATCCGGTCATTCGCCGGACCTTTTTCTCGCCCTCCTTTTTTCCCCATCAGCGTCGCATTTACACCGAAAAAAATCAACAAGGAGAGCGTCAGATTTTGGGCTCTCCTCTGCATTTCTTTCGCTCCCGGCGTAGATGTACCCGGCAAGCGAGCTAGCCTCTACGCGTCATCGTCCTACCTTCTCGGTGACCGGACGCCTCGCCGAAGTACCCCAACGCCACCACACAGCGAGGGGAGGTGTGAGGCTCATCCGCATCGTGGAAAGGCCTTTATTAGCGCTTCTTCCCGCCTGCGTCCCCGTGGGTTTCCTTCTTTCGCCGTTATCAAGCAACCCTCCTACGAAGGTATATGTTTCAGCCAAATTTTCATATGATTTGATGCTTATTTTCATATACTTCGCATACCTCTTGCCCTCACTACCTCCCCTATCTTTTTATTGTCTCATGCACGCCATACAAGACACACTGGAGCATGGATTGTACGTCGGCGAGCTTGGAGCAAGCAAAGAAACGCGTCTGCAACCGTCACGATGGTGAGACTTTGTACCTTCTAGCCAGTCTTAGAAATAGTGGAGTCTAGGCATGTGGGTTCGATCACCCATACGGGGTGCGTGCGCCGGCGTGGGTCTGCACAACGACGTGCCTACAAGATGGATCGCTAGTTTTCCTAGAGCCAGCCTTTAGGTTAAGACTTCATGTGCATGGCCAAATACCCCCCGTAGAGCCGAGTGTCTCCCCTCTTGTTTTAAGCCTTAGCACAAGTCTCGATGGGTCGGAGTCCCTCACTCCCCTTTCTTTGGGTTCCTCAGCTTTACTTGGAGAAGTTGGGAGGTCGGACTTGGCAAAGTGTGATAAGCTTCGTAGCTTGCTCGCTTTGCAAAGTCTGAAGGAGTTGTTGGTTTGCTGCATATTCCATTTTTGCTTGGTGCATGTTGCATTTCACTTTGCTTCGACCGGTCGTCCCGGCCCGGGAAGCATTTCACTTAGTTTCAACCGGCCACTCCGGCCCGGTGAGCCTCTTACTTTGCTCCGACCAGCCGCCCCGGTCCGACAAACATTTCCCCCCCCCGATAGGCCGCTCCGGCCCGGTGAGCGTATCACTTTGGTTCGACCGACCACCACGGCCCGGTCGGCCGATCACTTGCATTTTTGTCTGCTTTTGCATTATATCACATGCTTTCCTGCTTGCATGTCGGACCATATGTGTTTGCACTTGCATTTGCATTTGCGCTTGGGTGATTCTCCCTAGTGAGAATCACCATTGTCTCCGGGTCACTTCCGCCTTGGTACACATCTTTCGGGCCCCCTGTCACCACGACACTCCCATCACTTTTGGTCACTGCGGCTACGTTACACCTTTCTTCAGGTCACTGCCTCCACGACACGCCCATCCTATTTGGTCATTGCTGCTACGGTACACCTTTCTTTGGGCCACTGCCTCCACGGCACGCCCATCCCTTTTGGTCACTGTCATTACGGTACACCTCTCTTTGGGCTACTGCCTCCACGACATGCTTATCCCTTTTGGTCATTCCCTCCACGGCACACCTTCGGGCCACTGCCTCCACGCCATGCCCAGCCCTTTCGTCACTCCCACTGTGGCACACCCATTTGTTCGGGCCGCTGCCTCCACGGCTTGCCCACCTTTTTTCTGAGTCACTAGCTCATGGTAGACTCATCACTTCTGTCACATGACTGATTGCATTTGCATTTGCATGTTTGCATGGATAGCGAGCCAGACTCATTAGGAGAGTGACCCTGTGTTGGTTGTGATGCCTTAACGAGCATTATTTACTGGGTTGATCCGAGTGAGCAATGCCAGTTAAGTCATCGGGATTGACACGAGTATGATTGTGCTAGATCTAACTCGTGTCACACCTCTTTGTGACACCCTTTAGATCCTTCGGATCTTTAGGATGGGGCCGGTATGATGACCCTGTCAAAGTCATACTATACCCAGACTTACCCCACACTTAGATACTAGGCTGACATACTTTTCGTTAGATGGTGTGCTAGGCTAGGATTTAGGGTGCTAAGTAGTCTTTTTGAAGCCTGACTATTGTTCTCTGATGGATTGGTTGCCCTAGTAAGGTATCTTTCTTTTGCATTATGCTTGTGGTGTGTCTGCATGCTACATATGGGTGGTAGTGTGTTAGGGCGCTTTTCTGCAGAGAGTCATGCCTATTCATATGCACACACACAAGTACCGCTATGAGGCAGCAAGTAATGATTTCTGACCTTTTTGCTTGCAGGTGCTATTAGCTCCCCTACTTTGAAGGCATGGCTCATGATATGTTATTTGCATGTGAGATTTCCCGCTGACATTTGTTTTCATGCAGGATTGAGTCTTTTATTTTCCTATGTACTTTTAGAGTCTAGGAGAGTCCTATAGAAGAAATAAGATACGGGCATGTGTTCCGAGGCGTTTGGCGCGGGAACCATGTGGAGGGGACTAGGAGCAGATGCTCGTGCCCTGTATCTCAATTTTGCATTTTATATTGATGTATAGAATTAAGGCCGGGCATGTATATGTGGAGTCCGACCGTCTTTTTCTTTTCTGCGATATGTTGTTGACCCAGCGACGGATATGTTGTCGATCCAGCGACACCGGCCTGTTTATTATTTTATTTGGGTTGTTTTGCTTTTTTTTTACATCATATTGCATGTCTGCACTTGCATTTATTTTTCTTATTTTTTTCTGTGGTTTATCTGAGATTTCACGATATAATCTAGGCTCATTAAGGACCCTAAAATTATAATTTTCTACAAAATCCTAAATAAAATATTCAAGATAATTAAAATTTAGGATTAAAATATTTAGAATTTACTTTCCTGCATATATTAATAGAGCCTCCACAATACTTAAGGATCGATCTAGATAACTGCATTCATATTTGCATGTCCCGAGGAGTCCCTGTGCTTCTCCAACCTGACTGGCCCAACATACCTCTTTATAGGTGGTTTTCTAGTGAGCATAGGGTGTTAGAAGGCTCCCCGACCCAAACGAGGTGTAAGTCCTTTTATTTGAAGCATTTCTGTGTTTCCAGCTTTGTAGCTGAACCTCCATTTTCTTTTCCTTCCTGAGGCATCCTTGCCACTTTGGCAGGTATAAGTCCCACCACTTGGAGCTCCATCTTTTAGTCATAGGATAGAGTTTCGTTCCTTTGACCTTAGGGCTGCCGAGGTTCCCGTGGATGATGCAATTCACGAATTGCTGACCGGGGATCTCAGAACGTGTTTGGTTGACTACCTTCACGACCAGGTAGACTTAGGTCCCGAGGAGGAGTCCCCGTGCTTCTTCAACCCCCGTGCTTCTTCAACCTGACTGTCCCATCATACCTCTTTATAGGTGGTTGTCTAGTGCGAAACTCCTTTTATCGAGAGTATTCATGGGTACCCCCCAAGATGTAATTAAACAAGTGAGATACATTCCCTTAGGAGTGCTCTTGACCCCAGAACATACACCTACACCTGAATCTCTGGTTATGAGTAGTCTACATAGGTATTCTTTCGCGGATATCAGTTTAAGGTGCTTTTGCCCGATCTTGTTTGGACGGACAGTTTTAACCTATCCTTGTGAGGTTTATTGCACGTAGACTCTCCACGTTTTGTGTTTTCTCTTGTTTGTCGCTTTGTCGTATGTCCCTTTTTATTCGGTTCCTCTCGGGCAAATATGTAATTTTGGAAATTTAGCCTTAATTAACATTTAGGCTTAATTTAAAGAGCAAAATGGGTAACCTCTGATCTTAATTTGGATGTTAGAAACACAAGGGGTTAATTGGTAGAAACCAACCTCAGTTTCTTAATTGAAAAAGATGAGTTAATAAATTTCTAAATTATTAAAATTTGGAAGTTCATTAAAATTAAATGATCCTGGACTTAGGGGTATGACTTTTGAAGAAAATAATTAATCAATTTAATACCCCTATCTTGATTTTCAAATAAAATCCAAATCATGAATCATGATCACTTAAAGCTTAACCCTTTTTTAAATCTAATCAAGACACTCACCTAGGTCTTCAGGGCTTAGTGGTGACTTAGGTTAAATCAAAAAATTGACTAAATGGGGATTAGAGAAATAAACATAATTATATCAAACATCCTTGAAACACCACTAAGCCCAATTAGGTTTAAAAATTTGGCTAAGTGTTTAAATTACACTAACTTGCCTCTTTAAGGGTCTTCACCCACATAATTTTCAAATTAAATGATAAGTGATAATTGCCCTATTCTTGGGGATAGTTGAGACATCAGTTCAAATGCTCACTCAGCACTAAGGGTATTTACAGGATAAATTATTAAGAAACACAATAAGTTTAAAAAAACTCGGGATTTTCCACCAGGCAGCTAGAGAGTAGCACGGACCTGCTTCTTTCTCTAGATCTATTGGATACCTTGGAGATCTACTAAACTTAATATGTTTTGCTTGACAACATCATCCTTAATTAAAATCTTAAGGACCTACCAAGATATGACCTAGGGTTAGATAGGCCGTCAAAATTTTACTTACCTGTTTCATATAAACTGCCTTAACATGCCTTTTGAGTTTTAGGTAGTGGAACGAGAAGACTCGCCAGGTACGCTTTTATAGTTTTCAGCATTGTCTTTCTTGTACTGTGCATTTATACCTGCAAACTTGCATTCTAAACAATGATGTCACCCTACATGAAAACTAAAACTATCACGATAGCCGCAAAACTAAAACCAAAATAAAAAATTAAAATCCACCAAGATAAAATTCACCTCCACAATATTCACAAAAAACAACTCAAAATTTAATCATAAACATCACAGAAAATTACAACTTCAAGGAAATTAAGACATCTCTATCCGATGATTGGGAATCCCTCGGAGGAGGTAACCTACGGTTGCTAACGAGGCTTCCCAGAGTCTAAATGAAATTATGGAACTCATTAATTTGAGTTTAGAAATTTCATTTGGACTATGTGAATCCAATAGAAAATAGTGGTGCCAGAATGAGGGAACTGTAGGATCCTAACCGGTGTAGCTCTGATCAACTTTAACATGCCCCTAAAAAAATTTAAAGAACTTCAACCATAGAGCCACCTAAATTGACATCATAACTTGACACATTAGAAAACTTAAACTTGTCGCGGCAAGGAGCTTGGAGCTAGCATGATGGGCAGCACAGCCATCTTCAACAACAAAACCTGTCTTCCCCAGCTAAACCAATCTTCCTTCCTTAGACTTAAACAATAAAGCCTTAGGACTTCGAGGTTGCTTGCTTATGCAATGTAAATCCTCACCTTATCTTTAGGCATTTGCATAGCCCTACTATACAATATAAGCACTAACTCATTTTAGGATTCCAAAGTTGTCATTTTTCATGACCTAAATCCTCATATCTTCCAAGCTATTTGTGTGATCATTTCATATAATTGTAAGCCCTAACTGATAAAATTGACAAGATGAAACACCCAAACTTTTTCTCCTTAAAACTGAAACCAAACATTAGGATAGCTTGGGAAGTCACCAGGGTTCTCCTCTAGATCCATGACATCCCCTAGTTCCTCTTCCTTTGGATTCCACAACGAAATGTTCCAAATCTGAACCAATCCCCTTTCACACCTCTATGTCCGATTTCGTCCTACCCCTTGAAATTCCTTGAAGATAATGTTTCTTAATTTTTATCGAGAGTCTTCTTAGGTGGCTTTAGTCATTTAAGATGTAATTAACGATAGGGGCTTGCCCTTATAGGAAGAATGTCTGAACCCAGCTTAATATAAACCCTATTTAATCCCTTATATTAACATTTTAAACTATGAAAAATATGGGGTCAGTTTGATTTCATACTTCAACGTCCTTCCGAAGCGGGCGACGAGATTTCGATTCCGACGACCGACAGCTTCTTACGGGCAACCCCACAAACCAACCCGAAATAACGCCGACAAGGACTCTACTGAAGAATTTCCATACCAACCCTTCTATAACCTTTTCATTCATGTGCAACCAATGGGTGATCTCAGAAGAGAATCTAGCACTGAATCTGAAGAATAATAGATTTACATTGCTATTTGTACGTCTATGTGTGTAATTTGATTTGAACTTAGTGTTTGTTTTGCTTTTGAATTTTGCTTTTTGATCTCTGTATAGTTGAGACTCAGCATAGGATGTTTGTTTTCGGCATTTTAAGTGTTGTGGGTTGGATTGCGATGCTGAATTAATTTAATAAGGTTGAGAAAATACCAAACTTAGGTGTGTCGTGTAACGTATATTGTAACCCTAGGAATTTATATAAAATGTGATGTTTTTGTGTTGTGAATGTTTATTTGTGATAGTTTATCATTTAATCACTTAAAATTATGTCTAGAATGATTGAACGGATGTCGTTGAGGCTTGAAATTGATTGAAATCGCAAAAATCTGGAAATTGAACCAATTCAATAGAGCTCGTCGACGGCGCCCTCAACGTCACTGCCGGCGGACTTTTCCCGAGACTAAGGATATTAATTCAATAGAGCTTGTTGACGGCGCCGAAGAGCCCGCCGAGGGTGAGATCCCAAATAAATACCTTTAGCCATGATTTTGACCAGTCAACCACCACTATTCAACATCCACTTTCTCTTAAAAATGAAAGCTTCGATCTAGGGCTTGAAGATCTTGGATTTGGGGGCAATTTCAAAGCATTTAGACACCGGATTTGATCATCTCTTGGTAAGAGCTGCACTCCAAATTAAAAATATTTGATTTTCACCATGAATTTCTTCCACATTGATAAGATCCAAAAAAAAATTGAGAATGTTAAGAAAATATTGGGAAGAAATTAATGGAATTTAGTTTTGAACTCTTAGAGTCACTCTTAGAAGCCATTATTTGCGTATTTGAAATATATTTTGGAATTTTTCTATAATTTTGATTAGATTGAAATGGCTCAATGACAAAAGAGACGACTTGAGTTTGTTGAGTCTAGCTTCGTCAATGTGAAGGCTCAATCAAGATTTACTTCAGTATTTGAAGGAAAGAAATGTATACAAGGTCAAGTTTTTGAGAGTCTGGGAGGAGAAATTGAACGAATTATTACCAAGCAGAGGTGAGAAAACTTTGTTACACCACAAATAAGGCTACTGCAAATATTGTAAAAGAGTTTTATGCCAATGTGTTCTACTCTGAGGACGGAATCATTCAAGTGCGGGGATTTTCTGTTGAATTTAGTGCCGCCCTCATAAACACCTTTTATCAAGCCCAGACTCCTATAACTGTCATTATAAAACCTTCAGTACGATGGAAGGCCCGCCTAATGATGTGATCAAGTTTCTCACTGATGGGAAAGAAACATGGAAGATAAAGCAATGAGAACGGGTAAATTTTTCTGCTTCCATGTTGAATGCCACATCTAAAGTGTGGCACTAATTTATTTCTTCTACTCTGTTACCTACCTATCACCATAGTGAGGTAACAAGAGATAGAGTTACTCTAAATTTTTGTATTCATAATAATAGAAATATAAATGTGGAGAGAATCATTTTTAAGAATATATTGACCACGGCAGGGAGTGAAACAAGTGGAGGTCTGGGACATCCTGGCCTCATTTATGCACTTTGCCAAATTTCTGGAGTGGAAGCTGAAAATGAGGAAGAATGGTTTTACCTTATGAAGCCCAATAGTAAAGCTAATTTAAAGACATATGAATCCCATAAACAAATGGATAACTGAGAGTAGAAGTCAAGAACCTTCTACTAGTAGAGATATCCCCTCTACTAGTTATGACCTTCCACCTTCTAGTTCCCTTACCCTGACTGATTTAATGAATGAGTTGACCTTGCAGTGAAAGAGTATAGAGTTAATAAATGAAAGAATTGAGGATTTAGAATGTAGACAGGATTATGATAGTGAGTACCTTCAGAGGCATTTTGATTTTGAGATAGCTTACTATGAAGCTCAGACCCGACATTACAGAGGTGAGCCTGATGTTACTTTTCCTAAATGCCCCCGGTATACTCAGTATCAGCCCAATCCACCTGCTGACCAAAGAGATGAAGATATAGTTTGGGAGTTTGACATTTGATATTAGTTGATGTACTTTTACTTTTATTTTTGTAATTTTTGTAATAGAAATAGACATTTGTGTGTTTGTATTTTCTTTTTTATTTTTATGTTGTAATTGGATAATTTTAATTATTGTTATAATTGTTGGTGTGGTAGTTGAATTTTATTAAATTGTAATGTGATGTGATTTTTATTTTGCATTTTAATGGTAATTATTTGGTTTAGTATGGTGGATGTGTTAGTGAAATATTATGTTGTATAATGTTTAGTTTTGTACTTATTTCAAAATTTCATTACCCAGCAAATTCTCTAATGATTTATATGTATAGAAAGCTCCTAATGTTATAGACTAGGTGAAGTAGAAATTTTAATAAGGACTGCAAATATTTCAGAATGATGAAAATGCCTAAAATACTGAGGTATGATTTATATTTAGAATTTTTGTTCCATCTGTTTTATTTCATATTAAAAAATTTAAGTTTGGGGGAAGGAACAAAAAGATTAACTATTAGATGTTCTCAATTTAAATATTTTCAAAAATTATTAATATGATTTTATGTAGTGAATTTAATTCAGATAACTATATTTGATAGATATTTAATATTATGATATATTTAAAGGAATATTTTTCAACTGAAAATTAATTTTGTAGATTAAGTTATTTAGTATAAGAGAATAAGAAAATAGTTAACTATTTAAAGTAAAAGAAACTATATTTTAAAGTGTTAAGAATCTGTAAATTCATTTGAGAAGAAAAGATTGGGGCTCAATGATGTAAAAGCAATGAAATATTTATAAGGTACAGGAATGCTTTGAGTTTCAAATTTAGTGAAAGAAAGGTGATGTTCAAAATCATTAAAGGCTATCTAGATATAGTAATCCTCACTTGAAAAAGGAAAAAGAAAGGATTGACAACAATCCTTGAAAAGAAAATATCAATATATAGGGTTGAAAGCAATCCAAATGAAAAAGAGAAAAGAAAAGAAAGAAAAAAATATAAAAGTGAGGAGAAGCTTGAGGAGATGCCTAATCAAAAATTGGCTTCATTGGACCTACCTAAAGGGAAAACCTAAATAGATTTTTGAACTTGTATTTATGGATTAGATATTTACTAGTAGTGCTTTCATGAAATTCCTATAATTTGAATATTCTAAGTGACTTGATATTACAACATATAATCATTCTTGAAATGAATACAAAATTAGAACTCTTAAACTAGATGACTAAATAATCTTGTACCTACAAAGTTAATTTAATTACTTTAATTTTTTCTAAAAATCTCACTATGATATTTATTTAAATCAAACTTATAGTATTCTTGAATGAAAACTTTTCTACAATAGATCATAACTTTTATATAGTACTAAAATTACTTGAGGACAAGTAATATTTAAGTTTGGGGGATTTTGACTGAAGAAAAATATGTTGAGATTTTCATACCTATTTTACACTATTTTTGATAATATTGCACTTTAAAGAAAGGTATTTTTGATGTTCTGTTGCAGGAATGATGAGTTAAGGTCATTGGAGAAAAAAGATGCAAAAAGGAGCGAATTTGGAGCAAAAATGACTAAAATATGAAGAATTGAACTAGGGTGTCGACGGAAAGCCCAACGACATCAACAACAAGATTTTCCATAGACTCAGATCAATTTATTTAGAAGGCCCACCGACGACGCCCTTGAGGCTGCCGATGGCGAGATCAACGGTTATTTTAAAACGTGCATTGAATGTGGACGATTTTTGGAGGGATGTGACCAGAGGAAAATATGTTGAGATTTTCATACCTATTTTATACTAATTTTTTTATATTACACTTTAAAGAAAATGTATTTTTGATGTTTTGTTGTAGGTATGGTGAATTATGGTCATTGGAGCAAAAAGATGCAAAAAAGAAGCGAATTTGGAGCAAAAAAGACCAAAATATGAAGAATTGAACTAGGGCGCTGACGGCAAGCCCAACGGTGGCAACGGCAAGATCTTCCTGAGACTCTAGTCCCGGAGCCTCAGATAATTTATTTTAGAGGCCCCGCCGACGGTGCCCTCGAGGCCGCCGACGGCAAGATCGGCGGTTATTTCGAAAGGTGCATTGAATGTAGATGATTTTTTGAGGGTTTTAACGAGAGGAAAATATGTTGAGATTTTCATACCTATTTTATACTATTTTTGATGATATTGCACTTTAAAGAAAGGAATTTTTGATGTTCTGTTGAACGAATGATGAATTAGCATCATTGGAGCAAAAAGATACAAAAAGGAGCGAATTTGGAGCACACCGACGGCGGATTTTTCCTGAGACTTAGGATTTAAAAATTGAACTAGGGCGCCGACGGTGCCATCGACCCCACCGACAACGACATTTTCTCGAGACTCCAGAATTATTTCATTAAGAAGGTCCGCTGACGGCGCCCTTGAGGCCGCCGATGGCGAGCTTGACGGTTATGCCCAATCAGGCTTTGGATAAGGCCAAATTTTGAAGGGATGTATAAGCAACTCTTGGGAAAGCTCATCCAAACCTTTAAAAGAATGTTTTTGGCCGAAAATTCAAGAGCCTAGAAGTCTAAGTCTAGAGCCCCTGGAGTCTAAAGGAGGTGGTGAGAGCCTAGAGGTTAGAGAGCTTCCATTAGTGTGTAACAATTGTGAGGATTTCTTTGAGAAATTGTAAGAGTGGAGGGAAATTGAGAGATTTATTCCTCCTTGCTACTTCGAAGAGGAATTCTATGTGTTGTAAAGAAAGGAAGAGATCAGAGGAACTTCGAGGAGTGTTCTGGGGGAGAATTTAGAGATAAGTTATTTATTTGTTGTAGTTTGTATGAATTTGATTTTATATATGAATTCCGACTTTTGTTTTGTTTTCCCCATGAGTTCTGAGTAGTTTTCTCTGTCTTTCTCCTTCTCTCGAGATTTGTGAAATGGTGATTTGAATTGGCAAAGCCATGAAATGTTTAAGAAATTGTGATGATCTTTTCACTTTGATCTTAATTTACTTTCAATCTGGCTAATTGATTTGTTAAAGTATGTTGAGTTTTACAACTAAAGTGAAGATTACATCCATTATTCACGGAGGTCAAAGCCCTTGGAAGTTGGGTGCAAATAAATAGGGAAATATTATTATCGGGCTTAGAATTGGATATTTTAGAGTGACAGACTAATATCCACAATTTGGTCCTATCATTTGGGTGTTGAAGTGTAGATATTAGTGCTCAGGCAAGTGGAACGTGGGAGCTCCGAAGTGAGAGCCGGTATCCTCCCAGCCTAGCCACAGATTTACTAAATAAGCATAGGATTAGTCAAGCAGACCCTGCAAAAATTCAAGTTATATCTAAACTGCCACCTCATACTAATGTAAGAGAGGTTTGGAGTTTTCTTGGACATGTTGGTTTTTACAGGCGTTTTATTAAAGATTTTTCAAAAATTACTAAACCTCTTTGCCAACTTTTAGAAAAGGACAAGAAATTTGAATTTACTGAAAGCTATTTGAATGCCTTTGAGTTATTAAAGGAAAAATTATTCTCAACTCCTATTATAGTTTCACCTAACTAGGAGAAACCATTTGAACTGATGTACGATGCTAGTGATTATGCTATTAGAGCTGTCCTTGGACAAAGGTATGAAAAGATTTTTAAAGTTATGTACTACACTAGTAAAACTCTTAATGATGCACAAATTAACTATATTGTTACTGAGAAAGAGTTACTGACCATTGAGTATGCTTTAGATAAATTTAGATCTTATTTAATTGGAGCTAAAAGTGTTGTTTATACTGGTCACTCTACTATTAAATATTTGATGCAAAAGAAGGAGGTCATACCAAGGTTGATTAGATGGATACTTTTAATGCAAGAATTTGATCTTGTGGTTATTGATAGCAAGGGAACTGATAATCAAATTGCTGATCATTTGTCAAGATTAGAAAACCATGAATTATCTGACACTAATAATGAAATTATAGACAGTTTCCCTGATGAACAACTTTATAATATTAATGAGTGGAAAATACCGTGGTATGTTGATAATGTTAATTATACTGTAAGTGATATTTTGTCACCTATACCGACACTGCAACAACAAAGAAAATTTATTCATGATGTGAAAACATATTTTTGGGATGAGCCTTATTTATATAAACAATGTAAAGTTCTAATTATGAGAAGATGTGTACCTTATGAAGAAACTTAGCTGATCATTCAGAAATGCCATGATTTTGAATTTGGAGGACATTTTGGGATTGATAAAACTGCTTATAAATTTTTACAAGCTGGATTTTATTAGTCTACTATCTTTAGGGATATTTATAGATACATAAAAACTTGTGATTGATGTCAATGAGTAGGCAATATATCTGGAAGAAATGAAATGCCTCTGAATTTCATGTCAGAATTTGAGATTTTTGATGTTTGGGGATTAGATTTTATGGGATCATTTTTTCCTTCATTTGGAAACTTATATATGTTAATTATTAGAGAGATTAAACAAATACTTGAAAAGACTATAAACACTAGTAGAGTAGATTAGTTTACTAGATTGTATACCGCATTATGGGCTTATAGAACTGCTTATAAAACTCCTATTGGAATGACTCCTTACGAACTAATTTTTGCAAAGACTTGTCACTTACCAGTCGAATTGGAGCATAAAGCATATTGGGTGATTAAAAATTCAATTATAATTTGAAAGATGCTGGTAAGAAGAGATAATTACAATAAAATGAATTGGAAGAATTAAGAAATGGGACTTATGATAATGATAGAATTTATAAGGAGAAACTAAAGTTATAAGATTAACCAAAAGGAAGGATAAGAAGTTTTACTTTTCAAAACTAGGCTAAAATTATTCCCTGGGAAATTGAAGTCTGATTGGTTAGGACCCTTTACTGTGACTCAAGTTTATACTTACGAAGCTATTGAGATTGAAGATCAGAAGACAGGAAATAGATTTAAAGTAAATGGACACAAATTAAAACCATATTTTGAGGGTAAGAGACCAAATTTTAAAGAGGTTTTAATGATCAGTCAACCTTAATGACACTTGAATAGGTCGGCCTGACAACGTTAAACCAAGCGCTTTATGGGAGACAACCCATAGTTTTCTTTATTTTTATTTCGATTATAGTAGTTTTTATTTGAAATTATCATTAGTTTGTGGTAGTATTAAGCTCTATTACTCTTATTTACACTAGAATCTTCTTAAAAATTGGATTCATAGAGAAAAATTGGAACGCATTCGGACCAGAGCGAAACAGTGAAATTTTTGCCTTGGGCACTGACGGCGCCCTCGACGCCGCCGACGGCGCCATCGACCCCCCGCCGACGGCGCCATCGACCCCGCTGATGGAGAGACCAATAAAATGGCTATTACGTGGGTTCAAATGGCAGTTTTTGGCAGTTTTGTGGCTGGAGTTATCCTTTTAAACTCCAAAATATATTTCCTAGTTCATATTTCCCCTAAAAATGAAGTGAAACTCCACCAATTTCATTCCTATGGCGTCCAATTCCCCTGATAATCTCAGAATGCAATTTTTCAATCGGCGAAAGTTTATTTGTGCGGAAGCGCAGTGAATCTACAACAAGTTTCTGATGAAGAAAAGATTGATAAAAGAATGAGGATTCATAAATCGCGGATTGAATAATCCCACGATGGAAATTGAAGAAATGATAGTGCAGCGAAGATGGGAAGTACTGTGCTACACTACCGCCGCCGTGGTGGTTCTTGTGGTAAAAGAATTTTATGCAAATTTACATGGAATCAACCAAGGAGTTGTTTATGTGCAGGGAAGATGGATCACTTTCACTCCTACATGATTCAAGGAATTATACATGATAGAGAACGTTCCTGTCTGCCACTATTCTAATTTCAACCCAATGAGAAACTAGATGAATAAAATTTACCAATATTTAACGGACGAAAATAAGGAATGGGAAACAATGACTGTGAAACAATAGAAAATGGGTATGTTAGTTTTTTTGCGACACTCCTAAATCTCGTTTCAAAACATTGACACTTTTTCATTTCTGCAAAACTGTTATCGACAATGAAGATCGATAAAGTTCCTAAAGAAAGTGACATATTGAATTACTGCATCCAAAGGGACTACCGATCGACATTGGATCAATAACTGTTAAGTCAGTTTTGGGCCTTATCTTTCATGGATCAACTTATGGGCTTGGACACTCTTCCACAATTTTCTCACTTTGCGGTCAGTTGCAAGTGTCCTACAAAAATTGGGAAAAGGTACTTTTACCTTGGAAGCCTTTGGACCCAACTGAGAGATTCTCAGCTTTTGAAGACAAAAATGACATGGCCATTACAGTAGATCAATCATCTCAGCATTCACTGCTAGTTCAACCCTTTATTCCTGACAAGTCTCTAGTGATCCTACGTAGAATCAAGAAATTTGAGAAGGAGGTAGAAAATGTCATGAAAGCAATTAATAATATCTCTGATTTCTTTGATCATCTTGATTGGAGGATGAAAGAACATTTTGATCACTCTGGACATTTAGAAGATAGCTTGATACAAATAATGAGGAGGATGAAATTAGTAGAGGAGGAATCTACTGAAGAATTTCCATTCCTACCCTTATACAACCTTTTTGTTCATGTGCAATCTATGGGTGATCTCAGAGGAGAATCTAGTACCGAATCTGAAGAATAGTAGATTTATATTACTACCTATTTGTCTGTCTATGTATTTTGATTTGAACTGTGTAATTTGAACTTTACTTTAGAATTATGCTTTTAGATCTCTGTATAGTTGAAACTAAGCATAGGATATTTTGTTTTCAGTGTGTTGAGTATTGTGGCTTGGATTGCGACGCTGAATTAGTGTGTTGAGGTTGAGAAAATACCAAACTTAGGTGTGTTATGTAACGTACATTGTACCCCTTGAAATTTATAAATAAAAGTGATGTTTTGTGTTGTGAAAGTTTATTTGTAATAAGTACATCATTTAGTCAAGTAAAATTATGTCTATAATGATTGAAAAGTTGTCGTTAAGGCTTGAAATTGATCGAAATCGCAAAAACTTGGGATTTGAAGTAAAATCAATAAAGCATGCCGACGGCGCCCTCGACGCCGCCGACGGCGAGACCGGTAAGAGGCAGTTTCTTGTGTCCGATGAGCGGTTTTTGACGGTTTTTTGGGCGGAAATAGTCTTTTTAACACGCCGCCGACGGCGCCCTCGACGCCGCCGACGACGGATTTTTCCCGAGACTTTTGTTTTAAATTCAATAGAGCGCACCAACGACGCCATAGACCCCGCTGACGGTGTGCTCGTGAAAAAACACCTTTAACCGCAATTTTGACCAGTCAACCGCCACTATTCATCCTCCCCTTCCTCCTAAAAATGCCATTTTTGACCTAGGGCTTAAAAGATATTGGATTAGGAGGCAATTTCAAGCCTTTTTGACACCGGATTTGATCATCTCTAGGTAAGAGCTTCACTCCAAACTAAAAATATTTAATTTTCACCATGGATTTCTTCCACATTGAGGAAATCCAAACAATTTGAGAATGTGAAGAAAATTTGGGAAGAAATTCATGGATCTTCGTGTTGAACTCTTAGAATTACTATTGGAAGCCATGATTTGCATATTTGAAATATTTTTTGAAATTTTTCTATAATTTGATTAGATTGAAATTGCTCCATGACAAAAGAGACGGTTTGAGGTCGACGAGTCTTGCTTCTTCAATGCGATGGCTCAAACAAGATTTACTTCAGTATTTAAAGGAAAGAAGTTTATACAAGATCGAGTTTTTTGAAAGTCCGGGAGGCAAAATTGAACGAGTTATTGCTGAGCGGAGGTGAGAAAACATTTCTTACACCACCAATAAAGCTTGTGCAAATGTGGTGAAGCGGAATCGTTCAAGTGCATGGATTTACTTTTGAATTTACTGCCGCCTGCATCAACACCTTTTATGAAGTCCCGAACACTTATAGCTACCACTATGAATCCTTTAGTACAATGGAAGGCTCCTTGAATGATGTGATCAACTTTCTCACTGATGCAAAAGGAACATGGAAGATAAAACAGTGAGAACGGGTAAATTTTTTTTCTTACATGTCGAATGCCACCTCTAAGGCGTGGCACTATTTTATTTCCTCTACTTTGTTACCGACTTATCACCATAGTGAGGTAACTAGAGATAGAGCTATTCTGAATTTCTGTATTAAGAATATTATAACTCTAAATGTGGGGAGAATTATTCTTAAGAATATATTGACTACGGTAAGGAGTGAGACTAGTGGAGGGCTAGGACATCCTGGCCTCATTTATGCACCTTACCAACTTTCTGAAATGGAAGCTGGAGATGAAGAATGGGTTTACCTTATGAAGCCCATTAGTAAAGATAATTTGAAGACTTATGAATCCCATGAGAAATGGAGAACTGGAAGTAGGAGTGAAGAACATTCGACTAGTAGAGATGTCCCCTCCACAAGTTATGACCTTCCACCTTCTAGTTCCCCTACCCGAACTGACTTGATGAATGAATTGACCTTGCAGCGGAAAAGTATAGAATTAACAAATGAAAGGATTAGAGGTTTAGAACGTCGACATGATTATGATAGTGAGTACCTTCAAAGGCATTAAGATTTTGAGATAGCTTATTATGAAGCTCAGTCCCAACACTACAGAGGTGAGCCTGATGTTACTTTTCCTGAGTGGCCTCGGGATACTCAGTATCATCCCGATCCACCTGCTAATCAAGGCGATGAAGATATAGCTTGGGATTTTGATATTTGAATGTAATTGATGTACTTATATTTATACTTTTTTTTCTATGATCTTTTTGTAATTTAAATGGATGTTTATGTGTATTTGGACTTTCATTTTTATTATTATGTGTACATAGATAATTTTAGTGTTATAGTTAAATTTGCATGTGTAGTTTAA
>NW_018253736.1:77148-77438 GCF_001263595.1 Phalaenopsis equestris | reverse complement strand
TGATTTCATTGAGCGAAGCATATTATGTTTTAATATGCCTCTGAGGTTTCCAACAAGTTAAGAGGGAAAAGCAGGTCCATGCCTCTCTCTCACCAACTACTGAAAAGCCTCGAGTCCATTTAAACTCATTATGTTGCTTAATGGTTCATCCTGTAAATAGCCTTATTACTCAGTGAACATTGATGTCTCAATTATCCCTAAGAAAAGGGGGTAATTATCATTTATCATTCAATTTAAGAATTATGTGGGTGAAGACCCTTAAAAGGGCAAGTTAGTGTAATTTGAACACT
>NW_018253736.1:72995-73877 GCF_001263595.1 Phalaenopsis equestris | reverse complement strand
CAATCAATTGGGTGAAATTTAGGGACTTAGCCAATTTGGTGCTCAATTTGAGAATTTTGGATTTAGGCCAAAGTCAAATGGATTTGAGGCTTCACCAATGTCAATTGATGGTTGATTTTTATGTATATGAATTTTATCAAGATTTTTCAACATCAATTGAGTCCAATTGACTAGGCCATGGGTTCAATTTGGTGAGATTATGTCATATGGTCAAAATTGGGGTTTTGGCCCAAATCAAATTTGAGCTCAAATCATGGACCAATTGAGCTTGGATTTGGTTTAGTTTAGTCATATCAAAAGTTAGTTTGAGTTTAGGATTGGAATTGGGGTCAATTGAGATCAAATTGGTGGACATTTAAGTTGGATTTGGGGAAATTTGGGTCTTTAAAGAGCAATTTGGGGATTTTGCTTAAAGATGGTCAAATTGGCCAAGTTGTGTCATGTGGTAGTTTAGAAAAATTAAATTGGGAATATTTAAAATTTATTGGGATTTTTTGGGAATTTTTGGAATTTTTAAGATTTTGGGTCCAAGAGGGGTATTTTAGTAATTTGGGAGTGTTTTAGGGGTAAAAGGCCAAGATGGGTATTTTGGTAGAGTTGAGGTACCAATCATCACCAATAATCCATGGACCAAAGGAAACCCCATTTTGGGTCCTCTACATAGTGGTCTTAGCCAAACCATTGCCCTAGGGCCAGTAGGTTTTGGGGACCATCTACATGGGTATCCCAAAAGATCAAGGGATCTAGGCTATAAATTTGAGCTCAGGGCCGTGAGTGATTGTGAGTGCAGATGTGTGTAATGACTGTCTTAGCTCCAGACCAAAATCCAAGGTCAACCCTAAGGTCCAGCAATCCTAAGGGTGACTCATCTTGAGTTTCCCC
>NW_018253736.1:32106-72931 GCF_001263595.1 Phalaenopsis equestris | reverse complement strand
TTGAGTAAAGAAGAGGGTATAATTTCTAATGGTGAGGGATTCATGTAGGAATAGTCAACAAGAGTCAACAAGAAAATTCCTATGACTAGACCCTAGGCTACTAAAGAAGAAAAACTAAACCTCAACCAAAAATGAGGTCAACATACTTCTACTCTTAAACTAAAATACATAGAGAAAATCATAAAGCGGGGTTTAATATATTAAAAGTACCCTTATTCATGCAATGAAATTAGTGACATGTGTAAAAGTAAAACAAGTAGTGAGAGAGAAAGTAGTAGAGAGATTGTGACAAATATGAACAATTATATTCTTTACCCTTACTAGAGATGCTATAAATAACATTGGATAATCTAAAGTTTGAATAGTTCTGAAGACGGGCTAGGAAGGGAAGAAGCTAGATCTCACTCTAGAGTTCCCTCTTATCCCTTCACCTGGAGGCTAACATCTCGCATCAAAACCTAAAACAATAGACCAAATTATGGGGCTTTATCCTGTCACTCTAAAGTGTAAAGTCTCTAATTCTACACCCATCAAAAGATTATTTTCCTACTTATTTGCACTCAACCATATAGACTACATTCTCATCCATACAATCTCAAGTTTTTCTACCACAATTGATTGAGACAATACCATCACTGATCTTACATGTTCTTACAACAGATTTTAACATGCAAGTTGATCAAGTTTACAAGTAAATGAAAAACAAAGTAAAATCATCACAATATATTCTCACTCTACACAATTCTATGTCCTACACATGCATATTAATTTATTACAAGAGGGAAGAGTAAAAAAAACTACTCACTACACATGGAGAAACAACATGATCTTTTCATTGAACAAGTCCTTGAAACCATACAAACAAAGTACTAAATTAAAATTAAAATATAATGAAAATACTTATCTTTTATGGAAATCAAACTCTCATTGTATATCAAAAGCAATCTCCTTACATTCTTCTCCAAGAACAAAGTGAAAAGAAAAGAAGAAATCTCTCACTCTCTCTCTTTCTCTCTCACCTTGTCGGCCCCCTTGGGGCTCACGCCCAAGCCTTCTTCTTCTTCTCCAAGCCTCCTTCTCTTCCAATTAGTTTAAGAGTCTAAGAGAGTCCTTTTAAAAATATTTCTAAGCCTTCTTTATAATTTCCCAAGAGATTCTTAAGTGTCTCTTTAAAAATGTCCATTTTCATTGAATCTTCCAAATGATACCTAGAGTGCCTCTTCAAAACTCCTTATAAATTCCCCAAATTCTTTTAAAAAGTTTATTTTATCACTTCTAACAAATTTCTCAAGAGATACATGAAGCACTGCTTCAAAAATCATCCAAATCCGATGTATATTCTAGAAGATATGTTGAAAACTATTTTGGGCACTTAAGCGCCCTCCTCTCTGTCTGGGTGGCGCCTAAGCATCATTTTGGGTGCTTAAGCGTTGGGTACAGACACTTATGTGTCTGGGTTCGGTCCCCTTGGCTCTGGTGTCCCTCGGTTCGACCCTATTTGCTCCAGTTTATTCTGTTTTGGTCCATTTTTGTTCCTTTTCCTCCAATCACTCCAAATGCTTCAATTTGATGTACCTACAACCAAAAACACAAGAAAACATACCTTTAAAGTGCAATATCATCGTAAAATATAGCATGAAAAGTAGTACATTTTTAGGCACATCAAAATGCCCCAAACTTAAACATTACTTTTCCTCAAGTAATAATATATTTTTAAAACAATTTATGTAGATTAGAGTTAATGGGTCATCCTTTAGAATTGCTAAAATTTTGTTCCAAAAATGTGATAGTTCAAACTAGAAGAACTTCTAGTGAATCAGACTAGCCCAAGGTCTAAAATATTTATCATCAAACTTGAGACATTGTTTTCCTATCTAATTTATAAATATATGTAGATTTTTCAAACTTTGGATCCTATGAACTTTACTTTCTAGACTTAAGAACTCTCTTAGAAATAAATTTTACTAATATAAGTATGAAAAGCAAGCTTAGAATTGTTTTAAGTTCTTTACTCTAGAAAGACTCAAGTGAAACCAATTTTTGATTAGGACCTCTCCTCAAGCTTCTCCTCACTTTCTTTTTTTTTTTTGCTTTTTTTTCTTTTTTTTTCAGGATCTTTTTTATCCAATTTTTTTTTCCTTTTTTTCTTTTTTTTTTATGTGAGGATTACTACATCTCGAGAAGACCTTAAATAATTTTGAATTCCATTATCCTCCTCTAAAGTTAAAGCTTAATACTTTCCTTCACTTGAAAAGATATATTTTTTTAAGTATTTTTTAAAAGAGCCTTAAATGTTTGAAATAAAAATTTTAAGAATCCTTAATTTTTCAAAAATATAATTTTTCCTACTAAAGATAGTTATTCATTTTCCTGAGTTCTCCACTAAATATCCTTAACTTTAGGTTCACCCTTTTCACTAAAAATATTAAGTAAGTTTTCCTACTATATTTCTATACTTAAAATTCTAACATCCTTAAGGTGACTCCACATAACAATAATCATTAAAAATAAAATACAAATTTATTTGTAGTACTTATTCAAAGCAATTAAGGTTTAAATTTGAAACATTTTTCTGTGCCCCCCGTCCCCCCTCACCCCAAACTAAAGCTCAACCATGTGTAACAATGAATATGCGGCAGGGAAAGATCACTTTTACAATTTACTACACATCCTACAAAAATATCAACAAATAACACATGAAAGAATATTGTAGTAGAAAGTAAATCTAGCCTAAACTTGTTTGGCATAACACTATAAAGGAATTTTAAATAGTAGAACATGTACAAACTGAAGATTAAACAGGAATGCATTTTAAACTTTATAAAGGAATTGCTCGATGCTAACAAGTTTAAAATATTAGGATTCATAAACAAGTTTAAAATATTAACATAGATACACAAACTCCAATACATAGACTCACAGATTCATAAACAAACAACAACTGAGGCTAATTCGATATCCCTTCTACTCACATTTCCCTTCCTTACTTTCAATTTCTAACAAAAGAAACTACACTAATAACGTGGGTGTATTATAAAACTTTATATGGTTATCATCCATGGACAAGAATTACCTCATGTGTTGCCAATTTCAGGGTTACTCTAAGTCTAAAGTATACACAATCTGGTAAATAAAAATAAAGTAGTTCATTTAGATGTCGTTCACTAAGTAAGTTCATAACCTTACTCAATGAAGACAAAGTCAGATAAAGGAAGTAATACAGTTGACATGGAGTGGTCTAAGTCCAAGCTCTACATGCTTCAAGGTAATGCTCAGCTTCGGTTGAGAACTAAGTCATAAATGACTCGTCAACCTGCTACTACCATAAATCATATAAAAATCTAGTCATGACGAAGGAACTAGCTCACAACATTAATCCAATCCACTCTTACACATCAAACACGGATCAAAGTCCAACATCTCACTATTATCCAATCTAACTTTACAAAAATCACACTAAATAGATAACAATGATAACCATAAGTTGCCTCCCACGAAGTGCTTGGTCTTACATCGACGACCCGATGTATCCAATGTTTACTCTGGTTGCCCCAGCATCAGAATCTCATTAATTTTGTTTTTATACCATTATACCATAAAATATGTCATTCAATGATTTTGAGTAACTCTTTCTTAAGAAATATTTTACTGATTTCATCATTCAATTCAGGTTCTTCTTGTGATTGAGTCGAATCTGAAGATATGAAAACTGGTGGTGTAGATGAATTCCCTAAATAGGTAAGTTTTAAAATTGTATGGGGTACATTCATCTTATGTTCATGAGATTTTTTAACAGATGGAATTAAAAAAAGTTTATTATTTTTGGTAACGTCCATCATTTTGCACCTCTCCTGGACATACATACAGTCTTCTTTAAACAACATTTTTAAATCATCATGAAAGTCCATTTTGATCTCATCTTTTAACTTACTCTCAAAACTTTCTTGGAAATGGTCTTTATTACATAATAAATCTCATCCATCCAAAAAATAATTATCATCTTTTCTTTCAGCTGGATAATTCATAGTCTTTAAAACATCAAAAGTGGCTTCATGTCATTAATATTCATAGTCAACTCACCTTTTTGCACATTTATCATAGATTGTCCAGTAATAAGAAAAAGTCTCCCCAAAATAATTGGATTTTCTTTATCTTCCTCCATATCTAATACAATAAAGTCCATAGGAAAAAAATTTATCCACTTTAACAAGCACGTCTTCTATAACCCCTTTTTGGATAAATGATAGATCTATCAGTTAACTGAAGGATTACCGTAGTGGAAGAAATATCGGCTAAACCTAACCTTCTAAATATAGATAGAGACATCACATTAACGCTCGATCCTAAGTCACATAAAACTTTTCCACATAATCTTTCTCCAATTGCATAAGGAATTGTTATGCTAATAAGATCGTTAATTTATGAGGAAGTTTTTTCTGAAGTATAGCCCTACACTCCTCATTTAGTGCAACTGTCTTGTAATCCCCAAATTTCCTTTTATTATTTAATATCTCCTTCATAAACTTTGCATAACTTCGCATATGTTCTAAAGTTTCAGCGAAAGGAATATTTATCGTTAACTTCTTAAGTACTTCCATGAACTTTGAAAATTGTTTATCCAACTCATGTTGTTTAAGTCTTTGAGGGAATGAAGGTGGTGGTCTTTCTAAATTGATTTAGTTGGAGATATTAATTTTTCCAGATCCTTAGAAACATTTTCTTCAGGTCTTTTAGTTTCCTTTGTTTCTCTCACTTCTTTCTCTTTTCTAACCACATCCTCTATTTCTTTTCCACTTCTTAATTGGACAGCTTCTACTCGTTCATCATTTTTATCTTTAGGGTTGATCTCAGTGTTGCTAAGAAGTGTTCTTTGAGGTATATGGCTAAGTGAATTAGCAATTTATCTCAGTTGATTCTCTATGTTTCTAATCACAACATTTTGACCGCACAACTAGTTTCCCATTTGCAATACCACTTCTTCTAAAGACTTCTTCTTATCCTTAAATTGTTGATCATTGTTAGAGTTCGTTGAATGTGAAGGTCTATAATAGTTTGTGTTCCCCTGATTACCCCTGATTATTCCAACTTCCTTTAGGATTTGCATGATTATTTTTCCATTGTTGGTTTCCACCCTAAGTAGTATGACATTAGTGAAATTAGGAAGGTTATTCCAACCTAGGATTTAAAAAATAGAATACAGGTTGTTTATAATTTTTAAAGTCTCATATAATAAGTTAGAATCAATCATATGTCCTAATGAACTTTCCTTGCTTGTTGGAGTAAATTGAGGATAGTTTATTCTAAATTGGCCCAACTTCCTTGATATTGTAGCAACCAGAGGTGAAAGAGTTGCATTCGCATCTATATCATGAACACCGACTACCTTTTTAGGATTTAACCTTGCAGAGGGCCATTGAAATTCATTTGTAGCCATTTCTTCAATTAACGCATGTGCTTCATCATATGGTTTTGACATTAATGATCCACCAGCGGCAGCGTCAATTATAAACATAAGGGATTCTACTAACCCATTGTAAAAAGTTTGAATGATTAACCAATAAGGCAGAGCATGGTGTGGACACTTTCTTAGGAGTTCCTTAAATCTTTCCCAAGCTTCATATATTGATTCCCATTTATACTAACAAAATGAGATAATATCGTTTTCTAAGTTTAGTAGTCCTTGAAGGTGGAAAAGACTTAGCTAGGAATTTCCGAATTAACTCCTCCCAATTTTTAATAGAGCTAGGTGCTAATGAGTATAACCACATTTAGCTTTATCCCTTAGTGAAAAAGGAAAAAACCTTAGTCTGGCATGCCTTTATAACCGAATATTGCACAAAGTTCTAGAAAACTTGATAAGTGTTAATAGGGATCATCCGAAGGAGTTCCCCCAAACTGGTTGTTTTGCATTAGTTGGATAATCACTAGATTTAGTTCAAATGAGTTAGCTTCTACAACAGGGATTTATATAATTGAGTGAATTTTATCTATCATAGGATTTACATAATCCCTCAATAATTTTTGATGATTTTTCAAGTTATTATTTTGAATGTTTTTCATTTTCATTTCTAGTTTTCCAAGTCCTTTATGTTTTATGATTGTTTTTCTTTTTTCTAACTCGGGATCATAAGACACAAGTTCTGTAGATCCTTTATTTTGCATACCTGACACAACAACCAATACATTAAGAATTAAACAAATAAAAAAATACATATTCAACACAACAAAACTTTTTCACAAACACTTTGTTTTTCACACAAAAAATTTTTCCACAATACATTTTCATACAAAAAAACACTTTTCACAAAAAAATAATTTTTACGACACTACAGTTTTCCAAGTATAAGCCTAATTACTTCAACTAAAATTCTCCTAAAAGTCAAGATCAACCGTTGCGATCCCCGATAACGGCGCCAAAAACTTGATCCCAAGTAAAGTAAGGTTTCAATTATATCTTTAAATAGTAGAGATTTTACCCAAGTATATGTATCATTATCAGGTAATATAGGGCTTTCTAATTAAGCCCCGAATATTGATCCCATGGAGATCGAGGTTAATCACTCTGGCTTTCAAGAGAAGTTCTAGTCTAAAATAACACGTCCTAGCTTGAGAGGTTGATAAATGTTTGGTTTTGTTATATCATACAATTATCACTACAAGAATACGTCTACCCTTAAACTAAAATACTTAGTGAAAATTAGAAAGTGGTGTTTAATAAATTAAAAGTACCCTTCCTTATGCAATGAAATTAATGACAAGTGTAAAAGTAAAACAAGTAGTGAGAGAGATTGTGACAAATAGGAGCAACTATATTTTTTACCCTTACTAGAGATGCTATAAAAAAACATTGGTTAATCTAAAGTTTAAATAGTTCTGAAGACGGGCAAGACAGGGAAGATATTAGCTCTCACTCTAGCTTTCCCTCTTAACCCTCCACCTGGAGGCTAAAATCTCGCATCAAAACCTAGAACAATAGACCAAATTAGGAAGCTTTAGCCTATCACTCTAAAGTCCTCTAATTCTACACCCATCAAAGATTATTTCTCTATTTATTTGCACTCAACCATATGTACTACATTCTCATCCATACAATCTCATGTGATTCTACCACAGTTGATTGAGACAATACCATCACGGATCTTATATGTTCTCACAACATATTTTAACATGCAAGATGATCAAGATTACATTTAAATGAAGAATAAAGTAAAATCATAATAATATATTCTCACTCTACTTAATTCTATATCCTACACATACATACTAATTCATTACAAGAGGGAAGAGTAATGAAAACTACTCACTACACATGGAGAAATAACAAGAACTTTTTATTGAACAAGACTTTGAAAACATACAAACAAAGTACTTAATTCAAATCAAAATATAATAAAAAAACTTATATTTTATGAAAATCAAAGTCTCCTTGTATAGCAAATGCAATCTCTTTACAATCCTCTCCAAGAACAAAGTGAAAAGAAAAAAAGTGAAAAGAAGAAAAAAAGAAATCTCTCACTCTCTCTCTTTCTCTCTCACCTTGTCGCCCCTCTTAGGGCTCACGCCCAAGCCTTCTTCTTCTTCTCCAAGCCTTCTTCTCCTCTTCCAATTAGTTCAAGGGTCCCATAGAGTTCTTTTAAAAATATTTCCAAGTCTTCTTTATAATTTCCCAAGAGATTCTTAGTGTCTCTTCAAAAAGGTCCATATTCATTGAATCTTCCAAATGGTGCCTCAAGTGCCTCTTCAAAACTCCTTATAACTACCCCAAATTCTTCTAGAAAGTCTCTTTTATCATTTCCAATGAATTCCCCAAGAGACACACTTCAAAAATTGTCCAAATTCGATGTATGTTCTAGAAGATATATTAAAAACCATTTTTGGCGCTTAAGCGCCCTCCTCGCTGTCTAGGTGGCACCTAAGCGCCTTTTTGGGCACTTTAAGCACTGGGCACAGGCACTTAAGTGTTCAGTTTCAGTCCTCATGGCTCCAATGTGCCCCAGTTCGACCCGATTTGCTATAGTTTGCTCTATTTTGGTCCATTTTTGTTCTTTTTGCTCCAATCACTCCAAATTCTTTAATTTGATGTACCTACAACAAAAAATACAAGAAACCATACATTTAAAGTGCAATATCATTATAAAATATAGCATGAAAAGTAGTACATTTTTAGGCACATCAGCACACCAACAAGATATTATGTTCCTTCTTTAGAGCCCGCTAGTTTTGATATGGCTACATTCGAGCCCAATGAAATTGACACCTCGATAGAGTAAAGATTGGATAAGGTTATGTTTATGAAACCAATCCCTATAGTTACTCAATGCTTGCCTTTGTGTGGGAGCATTATACTTGAAGTTGGAGTGGACTAACTCACTAAAGTCGGTAGGGCTAGATGATGTCAATGGTTTATTGGATCCGATTAATACAACACTTTTGACTTCTAAATCAAGGATTGATCAACGAGCACCTTTCCAAATTATATAGTCTATTGAATGCCTACATAATATCCGTCCCTTTCTCTAGGTTTGTAGACCGTTAATCAATAAGAGATTGGTTATACAATTTACGCTTGACTTTTTAAACATAGATTACTATCTTTATTCTCTCGTACAGTCATTAGACACCTTGAGACAAGACATTTAGATCTCACTTGGCCTTGACAATTCATTTCCATAGGTTTAACTATTTATCCATCAAATGTTGAGGCACATCTCATATGGTGCTATAACAATGAGATAAAATTCATTGATCTAGTCACAGTTGCAACTGCTGATATAGGTTATTACTTTGAGTTAATAATTTTGAGTTGATAAATTTCTTAACACAGTTTAACTCATTGGACACTGATGGTACATTTTCCTTTCTCAGGTTCGTCAGTTCTGTTGATACACCGACCTCAATACAAACTGATGCCTTGGCTTTATAAATCTTGGATGAGTCCTAGTATAGTCCTTGTACACTACCAAGTGAGGATCACTAAGCCTATCTACTGTGGACTAGTGGAACAGGCTGACATCAGCTCTTTATTAACGAGATTAAGCCCTGACATGGCCCTCGCACTAAGCAACTTGGTTCATTATCTACTATATTTTTGGGTACGGAAGAACTTTTCTTAGCCTTTATTCATTGAAAAATAAATTAACATAATCAAATCAAATAAAATAAACACAACAAACCTCCCGGTTCTTTGACCTTAGTCCCCGTATATGACTTAATAAGTCATTGTCTTCGCTCTGTAAATCCAGTAGAGTTTGTGCAACTCATTGGTATAATCATTGTACACTGTAGAAGGACCCTTAGAAGCCCAAAACTTAATGACCAACTATTAAGGTGATCAGGTCAATGCCTAAGATAGGTGTCATTCTCTGAACTATTTTCCATAAACTAACCACCTGACATGCTTTCAGTTTAGATCTTTGTATCATCTATCCTGATCAAGTTACCCCTGTGCACCTCTTAGATTGAGAATAAGGGTTTGTTTGGGGTAGCTATAGCTTATTAAATAATCTGCTGATAAACTGATTAAAAATAATCTGCTGATAAGCTAGGTGCGGTGGCTACTACAAATTTTTATTTTTTTGGAAAAGTCAGACCGTTGCCAATAAGTTCCCACCGCACCTAGATAGGTGCGATGTGAGAATGTTGTTTTCTGTGTTTTGAAAACGCATAAGCTGCCAAAACGCAGTTTACCCAACAAAACACCCAAATAGGTCAGGTGCGTTTTCAAAATGCCACCGCACCAAATAACCTACCCCAAACGGGTCCCAAGTCTTTGCACTCTTTTTCTGAATGTGTTTAGACATGACTAAAATTCACATCACAACTCATTAAATCAAAATCTCGAGCAGAATTAAATCAAATTATTCAAATATTTCTTCTCTAAGTAGTTATCAGGATGAATGATATGCTCTGATGCTGTTCTTCTTGAGCTAGTCATCCTATCTTCTAAGTTTGATGTCAGTCCTCACGCTTTCCTTTCTAGTATAGACACTTTTTCTCATTTTTCAAAGCATTCATCAGAATGAATGATATGCTCCAACACTGTCCTTTCTGACCTTGTTATTTTGTCTATCTACTAGGTTAGATGTTAGCCCTAATGCTTTCCTTCCTGGTATAGGCAGTTTTGACAACTTCCTGACTAGCTTATAGTATGAATGATATGCTTCAGCATTGTCCTTCCTTATCTAGTCTACTTATTCACTTCTTCGGGTAGATGTAAATCCACATCAGTCTTTCATCATAATGTGTCCAGGCAACCCTGAAATCCCCAATAGATCCTAAACATCTTAATTCAAAAAATTCCGTACTCTAAATTTCCAACACCCTTCAAATTTCATTGATTGCTTCGGTTAACGCCAATATGTGTGTCATACTTTGGAGGGTCCACCAACATGCTTTAAATTAATTATTTCATTCATATCCATAAACCGAAGTTTCTTAACTTCATTATCTATTCTTCCATATCCCATGAGCTTCTTAATCAACATAAACCCTAGCTACCTGCTTCCATGCCTAGTTGGCTTTTTTATTTTTTTTTGAAAGGAGTGGCCATTGCACATCCCCTTATGTTCTAAGGATGATGCCACTACCTCACTGTCCAGCTTATGTGGCCACCATGGCCGAAAATGGCCAAAATAGCCTCCTCCATTGTCCCACTCCCTTTGTTATTAATAAAAGATCAGGGCCCTTTCCAGCATAAACTAGTTCACAATCATCATAAACCCTTTTTCTTTAAAAAAAGTGGATTTAGTGCTAGGTTTGACCTATGCGACTACCATTTTCCGCTGTGTTCTCTGAAGTGTAGAGAGAGACGTAGGAGAAGGAAAAAAATGAGAGAATGGGGCGATGGAGTGGGATCTTAGCACGATTGAGCAAAGTCCTACCATGGGAAGGATACAGGGTGATGGAGACAGAGTCTAGCGCGATGGTGCAGGAGACTTATTGGGGGAAAGAGACAGGGCAATGGAGAGGGAGCTTACCGCTACGGAGCAAGAGACCTTTTGCTAAAGGCCACACGGGAAGGAGATGGGCAAACGACTCGAGCCTAGTGTAAGAGGAGATATGGTTAACAATTCTAATGTGAGAGAGACTAAGATGTGCATTTCAGTGGCTGAAATGCGGAAGGGTTTGGTTTAGTGGTTAATTTGAAATACATGATGTTTGGATGGTTAGTTTGTTACTTATAAAATTTTATGTGGTGTGTATGTATCCCAAACCATTTACAAAACTAACAATTTTTTTTTACATTTATTTGTTATACCCTCTCTCAAATATCTAAATTAAATACCATTCTTTATTTTTTAATTTTTTATGAGGGTCAAGATTGTGAATTTGATGTATCCATAATTTAGATTTGATGGGCTTGTTCTCAAAATAAATATATTCGGGGTCCCATCAGCATTTCTATTTAAAATCCAGCCGGAGCAACACATCGTTACAACCTAAACCCTAAATTCCTAAGCTGGTCGAGAACTCAAGCTGTTGGTGGCAATGGCAGAAACTGGGAAAGTTAGCGGGAGGATAAAGGAATTTCTCAACTCTCAGGTCAATAAGGAAGAAAATTGGGCTGTGAATACGGTAAAATTTCCAACCACTCTCATATATTTCCGTGAGGGGTGATTTGGGTTTGATCCGTATTGACTGATGGCACCAATCCGGCTTATGTTTCTTTCTCGATTCGTTTGATGATATTGGTTTTGAAAGGTCATTGACCATTTGTTTTACTTGTCTCGGAATTGATTCGTATGCTATGATTAGCAAAATTTGTAAATAAATGCATCATAGTTTTGTTCGTTGGTCGGCTCTTCGTTCCTGACATATTATTCCCATACCTGCAACTAATTTATGTTTTTAATTGTTATTTTGATGTGGATGCCTTTGGCGTCACACTTACAATTATAGAGCACATCGTTTTTTTAATGTTATTATCAAGACTCAAGTCGAAGGCTAACTGTTACTGCTGCAGGCAGAGAACTCTTGAAACTCATTACGTGGATGTCGCGTTTTATGCCATCTCCGTCATGTTAGTCTTCAAGTATTGTTTCCGCTATCTTAATGATTTTTTGCAGCCTGCAAACGGCAAGAGTAATTCACACAGTGAGTGGTCTTTGCTAGCCACTATGATTTCTTTGTCGGACCTATGTTCTGTTAGAACTTGATTTGGAGTTGAAGTCATCCCTCTGATTCCTTTCCAAGGCCCTATGTTTTGTTTCGTTTCAAGTCAATTATTAATGGTTAAAAATATAACTTATTATATAGGACTAATGTGATACTCTCTTATTTCTTAAGAATTGATTTGTTTTGGGGCTATTTGGTAGCGGGTTTTAATTTGGATTTACGCAGAATTTGAGCTAATTACTGCCAAATGGTAAAATGCCTTCGAAATCTCGAGCTCCAGTACACCCCCTAATGACACTGTTCATGATAAATATGGGATTTACTAACTCCCATGAATCAGTGAATTTAGTAAATCTGGGATGAGCGGAAAAGAAGAATGGCGCGAACAGGCTTGTCTTTCTCTATGGTTTTTGCTTGGAGGGGAATGGAAGGATGAGAATGATGGGAGTTCGGTGGTCTTTGTAAGCCATGATCCCGTCGTTGCCTTCCCAAATAGCTCTAATGGCGACTATATCGCGAAGGTTTGCTTATGAGAGCGATGGTTTTGTGCAAAACTACGAGGAAGGATATTAGCGATAGTTTTGGCCAGAGATGGTAAGTTTGGGTGAAATCGAGAGAGGGGGAAGATGTAGGTAAGGATTTTGGGTAGAGGGGAGAAGCAGGAGATAGGCTCGTGGTTTTAATTTTTTTTTATTTATTTTAATTTTTTTAATTAAATTGATTACTAATTAACAATTAAATTATATATTAACAAATTAATTATAATTAAATAAATTTATATGCAATTATTTAATAGTTAATAAATGAATAAAATATATTTTAATTTTGAAATAATTTAATAAAATTATAAGTAATTCTTAATATATATAAGTAATAATTTTTAATTAATAAATAATTAAAGTTAAATTATTGCTTAATAATTATTTAGTTTATAAAAAATTGTTAATTATTAATTTATATAGTTAATTATTAATTAATGTATATGCATGTTTTTTATGGACTTTGAAGCTTTGGGTACTCATTTATATTTTTTTACTAATTCTTACATGTTTACTCTGATAAATTATGCTAAATCCTACTAAAACTGCCAAACAGTTTCTCCAGATTTATCAGGATTTACTTGCTAATATACCAAATAGTTTTTAGGATTTAACCACCTTAGGATTTCATAAATTTAGATTTATAGGATTTACTAAACCATGTTTAAACTAAATTCTTCTTGCAACCAAACAACTCGTTAGGATTTAGGCTTTTTAAGAAAATTTTTGTCTGTTTCAATAAATCCTCTTTTTTAAATAGTAGCCAAAACCACATATTGCGGTTAGCATGGATGATGAAATAAATAGAGGTTATCTTTTTTCTTTTAAGGTGTACACGCGTTTTTTTCATCTTTACTTTATGCTTCCCTCCTTTTGAAGTGCTATTTATCTAACTTCTTAATCCCTTCTTCTTTTCTTTATATTCTTGTTATTCCTCTAGATTAGATTCTCACCTTCTTGAATATCGAAGATGAAAATATGCAAAATAATCTATCCCAATTAATTTAATATTGAAGCAAAAATTTCATCATCTTTGCTTCTTCTTTTTATTTTCTCACCCCAATCCCGTCGTAGTTATTCATTCTTACCAAACCTGCAATTGCATGGAATCTTCGCCACCAACTTCAACGTTTTTAACAAGTGCATTGATGTGTTGTACTAGGTAAATGTTTTTCTCGATAACCTCCTTACCTTGTTGTACACAAACGATGATAAAGTTCTCCAATGGAATGTTTGCCTTATTGCAACTCCATATTTTTATTATATTGCGCATGCATCGCACATCCAAACGCTGCCGGACAACATTGATGCTCTCAAATTGGATATCACTTGCTTTACCGTTGGTTGCGTGCTTGATGGAATTTCAAACACTTGCACACTCATGTATTCTGCAATCTCCAACTTGCTCGCAACGGTGTTTGCATATTTTCCCAAAAGAGTTAGAACTTTCTCTTGCAATTTCCTAGCACACTTGCATGCAAACTGTTTGCATGGTTTTCTATGCCCACTTCACTCACATGCATTAATGCTACCGGTTACTTCTTTGAAATTCTTACACATGCAATCCACAAATTAAACATTTGTCCTTTTTTCATATTTGCATTGCTTGCTTACTTTCATCTGCAATTTGCATGTGCCCATGAGCCACTGTATTTTCTTTCTCATCTACTTGCAATCCCACTTCTCTTGACTGCTTCTGATTTCACACATCATAAATATTGATTACTTACCACCCAGTAAAATTGATGCATTATAAATCTATTATAACGCTTAGATATAATTCTTTTTTGTTTTTTAAGTTAATTATTAATGATTTTACATGCCATTTATTATTTAGAACTACATTGATATTTGTTTAAGTACAATTTATTGACTTCAATAAGGCCCATCTCTATAAATATTCTGAGTTTTTTAGTTGATTCCGAGTGTAAGATTAAATAAATAAAGCTTTTCTTATCTAGGGGTTAAATATCGCTTCTAGAACTTCACATCCTTCCACTGTCTTTATCAGTTTCTTTGTTATTTTACAATCCGCTTCCGCTTCAGCTTCCTCTATTGATTTTTTTTCGTTCTTTCTCTATATTGCACTCATTTTTTGATATGGGTAGAAGAAAATGGGTTGGGTACCTTGTAGAGTGGGGGTATGCTCTAGTAATGCATTGTAGCAGTTATAGATTGGTCCTGACAAGTTCATTCGCAATAATGAAGATGGAATAGGCAAGCTTCAGTATCTTCATGGGGCATGGATTGAATTTTGGACATCATCACCTTGATGAATTGGACACTTATTTTGTTTGAAAGATGTACACATTTTACTGCAGTGCCCTTGTGCTCAATGGAAGATAATTTTTTGCATTTTAGTTCTGTTAAGTTTTTATCAAACTTAATACTTGTTTTGGACAACCATCACATATTTTATGTTGTTCGAAGGTTTGGTTTCCTTCTCTTGTTGTTTATGATGAGAGCAATTATACTTGGTGTTTTTTCTATATGTTAGGTGGCTTTTAAGATACTCAGATGTTTGGGTGAGAGTTTGTTATTAGCTTCCATTGATTCCTCAACAAAGATTGCTTTTTGTCGGACATGAGCCCTCTTTAGGTCCATTAAATCTCTCACAAGTAAATTATTTAATCTTTAGATGGATGCTAAAGATTAAGATATCCATGGGGCATTCTAGTGAAATATCAAGAATATATCATTTATCACTCTTAAAGCATTTAAAATAGGTTTGAATAGGCTTTTTCGTTAAATGAAGTGTCGATAGAGTTATTGAGTGATACACTTATTTGTAGTATTTTGATCGATAAATTATTTGTATAAAAATTTTTGATGGAATTCTTCAAAGTGAATATAATTAATTCCATATTTATTGTCAAGGGTTTTGAGAAAGGACCCAACAAAATGTGATATTTGTTGACCTATGAATCTTAAGCATAACACTGTTATTGACGGGTCTCAAGCCTTGGATGCAAAAGTGGAGGGTTGCGTTAGCTAGTCAACAACCAACGTAAAATTTATCAAAAAATCATGATATGAATCCTTTAATTCCTTCTGTAAATGCTACGAACATCCCCTTGAAGTGACATGTTGTATGACATGAATACAATTAAAAGTATGTAAGAGCCGTTAAAACAACGTCTGAGTGTAATATCAAATAAGCAAGGGTTCTCACATTATGAATGAATGTAGTTAAAGAAGTTAGTTCATGAAACTGATTTTAGGATAAGATCTTATAATTTAAGTACTCACTGGTAAATTAATGAAATTAGTTGATATTATGATTCATAGGAAGATAAATATCTTATGTATTCAAGAAACTAAATGGATTGGAGAAAGACCTATTGAGATTGATAGTTTAGGTTTTAAACATTGGTATTAAGTTAGGAGTTGAATATCTTATGTATTCAAGAAACTAAATGGATTGGAGAAAGACCTATTGAGATTGATAGTTTAGGTTTTAAACATTGGTATTAAGTTAGGAGTTGCACTAGAAATGTTGTAAGTGTAATTATAAATGAGAGTTTGAAAGATAATATTTTAAAAATTAATAGAATTAGAGATAAAATTATAGCCATAAAGATTGTTGTTGATAGTAAGATTTTTATTCTTATAATTGCTTATGCTTCTCAAGTAGGTTTAAATATAGGTTTAAAAGAAAAATTATGCAATGACCTACAAGAATTAATTCAAATGATACATTTTAAAGAAAGAATTTGTATTGGAAGAGATTTAAATTGATATGTTGGTAAAGTGGTGGAAGATTTTAAAATTATTTGTGGTGGCTACGGTTTTGACGTTATTAATGAAAAATGTAAAATCAATTTAAATTTTGCTTAATCGTATGATTTTGTGAACTAATTTCTTATTCAAGAAAAGAGATAAGCATATTATTACTTATAAGAATTAATTTAATGAAAAATTTATTATTTTTATAGTAGAAAAAGAGATTGTCGATAGTGTAAAGATTGTAAGGTCATTCTAAGTAAAAATTTAATTACTCAGCAACAATTATTATTTCTTTATTTCAAGTTAAAGAGTTGTAAGATAAAAAATACAAAAAAAATGTATAACCTAAATAAAGTTAAAAGTGTGTAAGGGCTGTTACATCAGCATTTAGGTGTAGTGTTAGATAAACAAGGGTTCGCACATTACAGACGAATGTGGGTAAAGAAGTTAGTCCATGAAATTGATTTTAGGATAAAATCTTGGAATATAGGTATTTACAAGTAAAATAATGAAATTAGTTGATATTATGGCTCATAGGAAGATAAATATTATATGTATTCAAGAAGCTAATTGGGTTGGAGAAAAGACTATTGAGATTGGTAGCTTAGGTTTTAAACTTTGGTATTCAGGTAGGAGTCGCACTAGGAATGGTGTATGTGTAATTATAGGTAATATTTTGATTGATAATGTTATAAAAATTAATAGAATTGGAGATAGAATTATATCCCTAAAGATTGTTGTTGATATTAAGATTTTTAATGTCATAAGTGTTTATGCTCCTCAAGTAGGTTTAGATATAGTGTCAAAAGAAAAAAAATCTGAAATGACCTAAAAGAGTTAATACAAATGATACCCTTTGATGGAAGAATTTGTATTAGAGGGGATTTAATTTGACATTTTGGTAGAGTGGTGAAAGATTTTTGAAATATTTATGGTGGCTAGGGTTTTGGAGTGATTAATGAAGAAGGTCGAACCGTTTTAAATTTTCATTAATCAAATGATATTGCGATTACTAATTTTTTATTTAATAAAAGAGATGAGCATATTATTGCTTATATGAATGAATTTAATAAAACACAAATTGATTGTTTTCTTATTAGAAAATGAGATCATCAAGAGTGTAAAGATTGTAAGGTAAATAATACAATAAATAGTCATTCTAAGTAAAAATTTAAGTACTCAACATCAATTATTATTTTTAAATTTTAAAATGAAGATAAATAATACAAAATAATATTATCTTAGAATTAGATTGGGTTAATTAAAAGGTAAATAAAATTATTTTTATGAGAACTTCAAAATTTTGAGATTTGGGATGTTCACGAAGAAACGAATTTTATATGAGATAAAGTAACAAATATTATTAAACATGTGGCAAAATATGTACTTCAAGAATAAAAAGAAAAGTTTTTATAAATAAAAATAGTTGGTGGATGATAGTTCTGTCAAAAAGATCATTGTTCACTAACAGCTCATGTTTCACTCATTAAGTAGCTCTTGTTAGGCTCATTTGTTAAGTGAGCCAAACACAAATAAATTTTTTAAGCTTGAATTATAATCGAGCCGAACACGAACAACCCTTTATTAGCTCGTGTTCGACTCGTTTTAGCTCGAAATAAAGAAATTATATATATTATTTATATGATAATATAATGAATATTTTTATATCTAAGTTTAAATCATAACAGCTCGTGTGGTCATTTGGTTCTGTGCCTTCTATTGTATAAAGTTTGTGCAGGTTCGAATCCAACTCCAAGTCTATTTTTTTCAATTAATCTTAATGGGCCAATTTCAAGCCGACACGAATAAGAATATTTAAATTGAGCCGAACATGAACACATGTTCATGAGCCAATATCGAACACGAATCGATTTCGAATACAAGCAATTTGGAGCGAGCCGAACACGAGTCAAGCCTGAGTTTGCTCAAGTTTGGCTTGTTTACAACCCTAATCGTGGAATAATAATGTGCAAAAGAAGATAAAATATAAGATATGTTATAAAAATTAGTTTAACTGTAAATGCTTAGAAAAGTGAGAAAAATATAAGGTGGTTTGTAGGGATTTTAAGAGAAATTTATGATGCTAAAAATTTTGCTTGTAGTGATATTTATAATAGATTTGAAACTAAGGAGGTTAAAAAATTCATATATAAACTAGCCAAACAAAGAGAATATATAAGTAACAGTTTAATTAAAATAAAATGTATTAAAGGTGAAAATTAAAAAGTGATTTTCTTTGAAGAAGATATTCAACATAGGTGGGTGATCTATTTTGATAAACATTTTAATGAATTTTATGAAAATAAGATCGACGTTGGTGATCTTAATAACATTAATAATAATAGAACAATTTAATTTTACCATCACATTATCTAAAAAGAAATTAAGGAGACTTTAGAGAAAATTATGAGTGAAAAATCAGTAGGATATGATGATATTCTAATTGAAGTGTGAAAATCTTAGGAAATTTAGGAGTTTCTTGGCTTACTAAACTTTTTAATATTATTTTAAAAACTAAAATGATGCTTGAGTGGAGGAAGAGTATTTAGCCTCCATTTTTAAGAATAAAATGAATGCACAAGAGTGTGTAAAGTATAGAGGAATTAGGCTGATGGCTCATACTTTAAAATTATGGTAGAGGGTAATTGAACATAGGTTAAGACAGATACAAAGATTTCTCATAACCAGTTTGGATTTATGTCGAGTAGGTCCACTATCGATGCTATAGATTTATTTAGAGGGTTGATGGAGAAGTACATAGAGAATAAGGAAGATCTACATATAATTTTTGTTGATTTAAAAAAAAAAAGCTTATGATAAGGTTCCATAATTACGTTGGAGAGTTCTAGTGAAGAAAAGTGTTGATGTGACTTATATTCAAGTCTTTAAAGATATGTATACTAGAGCTATTACTTGTGTTTGAACGAAGGAGGATTGACCAAGTATTTGCTTTTTTCAGTAGTATTACATCTCAGATCGTCTTTAAGCCCATATCCTTTTTTTAAGCCCATATCCTTTTGCTTTAGTTATCGATGCTCTTACTGGACATTTGTAGGAGGATGTACCTTGGTGTATGCTTTTCGCTGATGATATTCTTTATGCAGATTAGACTAGAGGAAGAGTTCAACAAAAACTTGAATTATGGAGGTCACTTTGGAGTGTAAAGGCCTTCGTTTGAGTAAATCTAAAACTGAATACATGAAATGTAATTTTAGTAGTAGTAGCTCTAATGACAAAGTTGTAACTATGGGTGATCAAATCATTTAAAAGTGTGATCATTTTAGATATCTTGGGTTTATATTTTAATGTTTAAATATTGTTTCAAGTTTGTTTTATATAATTAATAGAATTCAAGTTGGTTGGTTGAAGTGGAGGAATGCATCGGGCCTATGGTGTGATAGAAAAGTACCACTCAAACTGAAAGGAAAATTTCAAAAGATGGATGTGAGACTTTTGCAATGTTCTATGACACAAAATTTTGTCTGCAAAATGTTGGTCTTTAAAAGAGAAACGTAAAACAAAGTTAAGTGTTGCTGAGATAAGAATGCTTAGGTGGATGGGTGATTTAACACTTATAAACAAAATGCAAAATGAATATATCCGTGATAGGGTAGCTCTAGTGTTGGACAAGATTTGAGAGAGAATCATCATATAGATGGTTTGGTCACACCATCTGATGATCCTGTTAGTAGAGTAAATGGTTTAGACTCGACTTGTGTTAGGAAAGACAGAGGTAGACCTAAACAGCCTTGGGCAAATTGTATAAAAAATGATCTTAATCTATTAAGATTAAATGAAAATATGACATTCAATAGGATGCAAAGGAGAAAAAATATTTATGTAGTCGATCCCACTTAGGGTCTGTTTGAGGCTGTTACAGCTTTTCAGCTGCAGCTGCAGCTGCGCTGCCCCAGGAAGATGTTGCGTGAAAGCTGATTTTCTGTTTGTTGCAGCTGTGTGAAAACAGCTATGGGCAGCTGTTTCTCGAAAAATGACCATTCTGCCCCTGTTTAGTAAAACTGTTTAAAACAGAACTGTGACAACCATATATTTAATACTTCAAAAAAGGAAATTCATTTCAATAATAATGTTTGTGCAAGCAAATATTGTTTCGGTTTAATTACCAATTTCTATTGATTCAACCTAAACAGCCTTGTGCAAATTGTATAAAAAATGATCTTAATCTATTAGGATTAAATGGAAATATGACACTCAATATGATGCAATGGAGAAAAAGGATTTATGTAGTCGATCCCACTTAGGGTCTGCTTGGGGCAGTTGCAGCTGCGCTGCTTAGGAAGGTGCTGCGGGGAAGCTGATTGTCTGTTTGTTGCAATTGTGTGAAAACTGTTTCTCGAAAAATAACAATTCTGCTCCTATTTAATAAAATTGTTTAAAACAGAACTGTGATAATCACATATTTAATACTTCATAAGAAAAAATTCATTTCAATAATAATGTTTGTGCAAGCGAATAATGTTTCGGTTTAATTATCAATTTCTATTGATTCAAATGAAAATATAACTCGTAAATCTTTTAATATCATTAGAACACTCTGCCACACCATGTTTGGGTCAAAACCAACACATACTTTCCCTGTAGTAAGGGGCCTCCCTGATCTCTCAAAACATTCTTCAAACTATGGCATCAAATGTAAATTCACCCATTTAAATTACACGAAAGATAAAAAAAAAGTTGTTCGTGCATGCATCTGGTGAAACATACGATCAATCAAAGCAATCCTTGCTTTTGAACGACTAATTATATCATACATGCCATCGAATAACATCAAAACCAAAATCGATCCCAATCTTCCCATTACCTTCTTCCATGGCATTGACGTAGCGATCAATTAAAAGCCACAACAAACAAAAACTAAAATTTTAACCATTCGCATCGATCCATTTTCAGAGATATCGAGTGAATTGAATCGGTAGGGAAGCTGAGTTACCTCTCCAATGCGTAGCCGTTAGCTAGTTCGACATCGTCCAGTCGAAATCTCTTCCTCTGGAGAAAAAACTGAGCAGGAAAGAAGATCTTTTTCGACGATGATGATAGAAGTAGCCCGATTTGTAGACTCTCTTTTTTTCTGCTACTTCTCGCATTCTTGTGATTTATGGAAGTGGGTTTGATCCGAACATAAGCGATGAAAGAGCGCCAAGGGATTTCATAGAGGTGACGTCGGCATCGAATATAAGCGATGAAGGGTAAGTCATGGAATAATTCATCGCTCAAATGTGGGCGCGGGGTTTGATTCGCGGCCCGTGTATCGCCAAAACGATGTCTGACCACGCTTGGGACGTCGAACCAAATCGCCGGGATTCGCAGCCGCTCGAAATCCGCCGTCCCAAACGGACACTTAGTGGGATAAAGGATTTTTGTTGTATGAATCATAAGCATGATACAAAATTCCTTGACGTGCTTACAGGGTTTAGAAATTCCATAACACAAAGTAATTATGTGCATCTTGAGCATAATAAGAATTGTTCAAGTAATTAAATGTAGAATAACTTAAATCCTAAAGCCTCATAGTTGAGCCAATATTGTACTTTTTCAGATTCATTTATGAGATGTAATACCTTTGGAGAAGTTATACCTTTAGAAAAGTTAAATTATAGAGGCATTTTTTGGATGCCTTTCATAAGATGATACTTATAATCAATAAGTTGACCCTGTTTACTAGGAAGTATTTCTGATTGGGTAAGAGTTGTTTTTGATCATATGAAGGTTGTTATTAATTATGGCACCCCTTCTTTTAGTGGTCAAGTCCAATCATTGGTTGGCTTTATGAGGTCCTTTTTTCTCTTATGACGCAATGTGTCATTGGAGAAGAGTTTGAGAACTAGAATATAAGAATTTTATTTATAGATGAAAGTTGACGGTGGTTTGGATTAAGGCATAGCAGATCATTAGAGATGTTGGTCTAACAAAAAAGCTCACACCATATTGAGATATATCTTGATGATATTCATCATCTATTTGAATAGGCAGTCTGTTGAGAAATCTTTCCTTATCAGCTAAGGCTTTAATACACATTGATATGTAAAGTGCATTTTATCTTTACCCTTCATACAATAGGAAGTTAAGTTTGATGATCATCCTATGGAAGGAAAATATTGCAATACATGCCATGATAATGGTGATTCTATGTTGAATAAACATGAATACAATTTGATTAACGGATATGGTTTATTTTTTAAATGTTGGACAACAATTGTTATACCTTTACATCTTGAAATTTATAATAGATGCTAGTGTAATAACAATTATTCACATAACGATGTTGTGCTATATGATAATTTTGATGCTAGGAAGTATCGACTTTGACAGCATGTTTTTTTTTATTGGAGAAAAAAAATACTATTTGTGCTATGTGATAATTGTGATGCTAGGAGGCATTGACTTTGACACTGTGATTTTTTATTTTATTTTGGAGAAAATATAGGATACGCAAATGGACATACACTACAAACACAATATGCACATACACTTTAAGCTCAAATTTTGAAACTTAACTATGAATGATGATGATGATGATTTTTCTTTTAAATGCTAATGAGCATTATTTTCTTTTAAATTCTAATGAGTACTATTTTTCTTTAGCTTGCCTCTATTTCGGGCCCATTTCAGACCTAATAGTTAGTTTTATTTGAGGTACATTTTTGTGTCTGCATTGTATACATTTAGTTTCCAAAGTATTGAAGCATCTAAGTAGTGATGATATTCAGACCTAAAAGTTATCCCACTAAGCTAGCGAGGCCTTAGTGCAGTTGAGTAGAATTGATTAGTTCAGGAAGTATGGAAGAACATTGGAAGGAGAAAGGTAGGGACAATTGGCCGGCTTTGCTAGAATCGGGAGAGTGGTGCCTGTATTGCACCTTTGCCTTGGAATAAAGGGGAATTGGTTAATAGTTTCATGTGTTGTTTGTCATCATGCATGTGAAGGATATGATCATCCCTTTGTTCTTAATGTGACAGGGCTAGGTAGCTGAAATTGCAGAGAAAAAGAGGCAAATAATGACCTGGTTAAATTGTAGACTGAAGGGAGGTCTACATTGGCAGGTGACTTGCAATGCTACATTGAATGATTTATGAGGTATTGGGCAACAAAATTGTTGAATATTAAAGAAGTTCGTAATCAGTTTGTATTGGATGATTTATGAGGTATCGGGCGGCAAAATTGCTTAATATTAAGAAAAGTTTGTGATCAGCTTTTTTTGGGATGCTAGTAATGTAATTTTAAGGAGAGAAAACTGTTCTTTGTCCATCCCACTTGGTCTCCAGCATACTAAACTTCATATTAGAGGTAAAGAAGGAAGTCAGTTTCGCTGGCCCAACAAATTTGGCTAGGTGTTTTTGTCCAACTCAATTTAATTTCATAGGCTTGCCAATTAGGACACACCTGCTTTTATAGTGGCATTTTATTTGACCTGCTAAAACCTACTTTGCATGTTTTTGGGGCATTTGTGGAAATTCGGGGAATTGAACATTGTGATTGATTTCAAGTTGAAGCCTTTTCTCTAGTTATCCAAGTTCTCAAAAAAAAAAAAAAAAAAAAAAAAAAAAAAAGAGAAAAAGGAAGAAAAAAAAAGAAAAAAAAGGCGAAGGTGACCGTATTGGCTTATAGTTCAAATAATTTAAATCATTTGGAGGAGGTATATTTGATCTAATACCATTAGAGTTTTAAAAACTTGAGACAAGCCATTATACATGTTATCATATGACTTATATACATTTTATGTAAATTTATCATCTTACAAAATATTTCAGAGTGCTTTAGATTACAACTTTGTTCAATTTTGCTCAAATTGACTTTCACATACACTGTTGTCAGCTTTGTATATTTCCACTTTTCTTAAATTGGATTGCTAAAGGAGCCATGCTGCATACTTAGACCATGCATATTTTTTATGTAGGCTTTGCATGTTTGTATATGTAAATTTGCATGTTTCTATTTTGTTTTAGATGGAGACTACTATTTATGTATAATATTGATTTACTCATACCATATGCCCACATTTAAGCAATTCTATTTTTATTTCTTTGATTGTAATATGGAGAAAACATTTATTATGTTTTGGGATTGTCAAAATCTCTAATTTATCAAGAATAGTTTTCAATGCAATGTATGAATCTTGAAGCAACTCAATTATTGAACCAACACTCTGGGATCTTTTAGTGCAGTTATTTTTTCTACAATTTTGCTATTCCATTCACTTCCTATAATTTTCTTGTTGCTTCCTAGAATTATTTTTTTGGTGGAAGCAATGGTTACAACCAAATATGCTAGAAAGGATGGATGTTTTAAAGTTGCTGCACATATATTTCAAAATCGAAAAATCCATATTACTTGCAACTTAAAATATAAAAATTATTTTCTTATAATGGTTCAGTTGTATCCCCTTTAAATGAAATTTCTTGCTCAGGAGAGGGAGATTGCTGCAACTGCATGGCTGCCTCCAAGCTTTGCTAGGTTGCCCCTTATCAATTCAGGCTGCTAGTAAAACATCGTTTGATCAACTAGGCACATGCTTGTTACTTGCCCATGCTTGCTCATTATTTTGCAAATCATTTCATGTTTTAGGTTTGTTGGAGTCCTTTCAGTTGCCATTGACTTTTGTTTTGCAATTTATATGTAGTAAATAACTCCTATATGAGGCTAACCTATTCATGTAAACTTGGCAAGGCATTATCATAATTTTTTTAGCAACCCCACTATCTACAAGGTGGTGTGTGCTCATCATATTAGCACTAAGTGGGTCATCTTATGGTTAGCATCATCCATTCAGCGTTTGATCATAAGAGGTTACGATTTGTACCATTTATTATTGATAACTGCATACAATATTCTACCATTTCTTACATAAGAACTATTATTTCATTTTTTTTTTAAATTTATAAATGTGCTTTTGTTTTCTTGATTTGTTGCATTCCAATTCTCTTTTGAAGCTCAAAACTCGGCTTGAATTCTTGAGTCGACTTTCATTGCATCCTTTGGATTGCATTATAGATAGCGTTGTAATAAAACCTGCGATACAACTACTATAATAGTGAGGCTGGGCATTATATTCATCTCCAATGGATGCACATTGCTTCCATCTCCCATAAAATAATCTGCAATGGCTCCAGTAATAGTTTGTTCTTTAACTTTGTATTATAATACTCTCTAATTACAAGGAAAGGTGATGGTCGGTATAACTCTTTTTTAAGTTGATGGAAGTTGTTTCAATCGGGAGAGACCCTGTATTTTCTTTTCTGATTTTTTTCACATTATTTTACAACCCTCTATTATATAATGAAAGTATTTAGTCTTTTTCGTGAATCTCTTTTTCATTATATTGTGCTGTACTGGTTCTCTTATAATGCTTTTTTAAGAGCTAGATGATTGCGGCGCCATTAGAACCAATTATAAGTGGTAGAAAGTTTCTATTTCTTTTTAAAATGTGAAGTTCCAATCATTATTACTTTGATATATCAACCGTCAGAATTTCTCCAGATTTTGAAAATTACAAAACGAATTTTTTAGTTGTTGCACTATCATAATCTTATGCTTTCATCGACTCTGACCAAGCTTTTCAAAGAATGCTTCTCCTTACTTCCGTGGAATTAGTTAATCTTACCGTGAACAAATTATTTAGGGCATCTCCGGTAATTTGGTTTGCTGTTGTTTAGTTGCACTATCATTTAATTAATAATTAATCACTCTTTTGTTTACTTTCATATTGAAAATGGAGCAACGATTATTGCAGCCTAACATAGCTTGATGCTGTGTTGTTTCTCATATATGCTGACAACATTGCCCACATCCTAATTATTTTGTGGGGCAGATGTATAAATTTTTAGCGGCAGTTACATACATACCAGCCAATTCATATTTATTTGTGTCTAACTCCTAAATTTTATTTTATACATTTATATCAGATTAAAGAACCCACAATTTTAATTTTTAAAAAGTGAAATATACCTTTTCATGCATAGATATGGTGGCATATTTGTAAAAATTCAAATTTTGGTGTTAGATTTGTAAATACATAGAAATTAAGTGCTATGTATGTAAATCTTCCTGTTTGTTATTGCGTCTAATCTCTAACATGGTGGTTGGTATTCTAATTACATTTTTTTTACTAATTGTATGCCTAAAAAATTATTTAGTGAAAACTAAACGCTCCTTTTTAATACTACAGAAAATTCTTCGAGCTTTGGGACTATTTTTTGGCTCAATATTCTTCATGCGCAATTTCGGGGATCTCATGGCAATCTGATGTGGCTGTTGCGACACATTGAAAACATTACCCCCAATACTGCTTTGCTATTTTTTATGCGGTTTTGTTTTATCTTTAGCTCTACTGCTGTTGTGTGATGCAAATTTGATGATATCATAAACTTTTTTGTAGGGTTAGACTGAAATCTGGTTTCCGCTTTTCTTCTTCAGTGTTAAAAGTGCTCACAATTAGAATCTCTTTGTTATCTTTGTTATATGATGATTTTCCTTTCCAGCTATATTTATAATTTTTTCACATGAGAAAGTGGTAAGATGTGTAACTAGGCTCTTCTGAGATAAAATCGATAAAACAGAATTTTCAATAAGGATTTGGAAGTAGATTTTTATTTATTTATTTTAATTTTTTGAGCAACTCATATAATATTTTGCTTTGTTCCATTGAAATTATTGAGTGACTTTTGTAATAGTAAATGTGCCTTCGTGGCTCTGATCATCATCATCATTAGGTTTTTTCCTATACTTTTAAAATTCGTAGTGATTACAATAATCATATTTAAAAATAAAGATTCGTGGAAAATAATTATAATATTTAGGTCTTGTTTCTGGGATAACTGTAAAATTTTCACCCGTAGATGCCGACGTATACTGTGTGCCACAGTAGCAAGATGGAATTTTTGAAATAATTAATGTTTGAATTCATGTTTCTTGTTATTATAATATACTATGACATCAATTGACAAAGAATTGATATGTGACATAAACATTAAAGAAATTAAATAGTTTTATAATAGAAAAATATAAGTTAGTTAGGACACATTAAGGAAGCTACAATATGGATTGCTAAAAAGATTTGTAAATTGTACATTCTCAAAGCCAATGTATAGTTAAAATAGGAATCACCAATAAGAAATCATTAGATGATGCTATATAAGTACAATTGATGCATTCACCTGAGCATGTATAAACTCCTCTTAGTTATATCATATCTTGCATGCCTTCTTCCTCGAAAAGATTGTAATTGATCATAACAAAGTCCTCATCAAGCAATTAATGTTCGACCCGAATGCTTCCTCAGGCATGCAGGTAGGATATTAATCTAATATCTTGAAATCAATATTTTCTTAGGATGGATGCATCCATATAAAATTATGAAGTGTTGTTGCAATAACTATCTTCACCTGTTTTTTGAAAGATTACATTGTCATATTTGAGAGTAAGACCCCGTCTTCTTCCATACACCGAATGCTCTCTCATGGACACTCCGTGATGGCGAGTGCCTTTTATTGCAGAATTCGTTCATTTCTCAATCACTTGATTGTTGCGCTTAAAATCAGGAAGATGACACCTCATATCGAGCATTAACTTCAGGAAACCTAGTTGTAATGGATAATCGAATCAAAGAGATTATATTTTTCGAAGTAATAACATGCTTACTAGTTATCATCAAATGAAACACTTTATATATATTTTTGAATGTACTAACCTTGTGGAGACATTGGAAATTCGTATTCACGCCATCTAGTTATGAATTTGAATATTCGACTACCATGAACACGCCCTTTCTATTTAGTTATCATGATTGTAAAACACATATTTGAAATCACAAACTGTTAATATATTTTGTTTAGCAGCTTCACACATTTAAAAATATGCAATTTCTCATCATTACCAACACCCGCATCGAGATGTGTACCGTCAATTTCTCCAATACAATCATGCATAATAAATTCATTGGGCCATAATATTTATTATTGTAAAATAGTAATGTCAAAATAAATAAAAATATTTATGCTTTGAAGAACGGTATGTATCTTGCATCTTTGCAAAAAAGTAAGATTTATGGGCTTTAAAATCTTTGTTGAGAATATCATGTAAAAGTTGACCTCTATGTCAAAATATATGCTAATCGTCTCTGTGGAGTGCGGGAATCGCTCGAAAGCCTCACAAATGGACTCATTGTGTGACATAATATACAATTTGATAGCTTGTAGTTTTCTGGGTGTGAAGCGTCATGATCCATGCAAAATATAATTAATCTATAATTCATCCAACCAACATAAAAATTTTTTTCTCCACATCCAATATGAATTATGCTTGGATGACCTTCGAGTGGCTTGCTAAGCCTTTTGTTACCCGCAGATGACAAGGGCACAGAAGGTGTCTTGCAGAAATCTCTGATAGTACTTAGTAATGTGACATAGTTGTGGTCAGAATTGTTGCTTGTTCAACTGTCTTTATGATTTTCTTTTTCTCTAATAGATCCATATATAAATTCTCCGCATTTCAAAATATTTAAATAGAGCAAGTGATACTAATAAAAAAAAATAAAAATAATGCAACTAGTGCAAATCGCAAATACTGAAATGTCAATTAACTAAGATATAACATAGAGTTTAGTATAAAAATGTAAATTATTACATGTTGAAACCCAAATAGTAATAAATAAATCAAATTAAATTGTCTGGTTCTCCAAATAATATTTGAGATAAGGAATCCTCTGTTAGGCCAAGAGGGTGAAGAAAGACTCCCACTTATTTAGATCTATTGGAAGTTTTATAGCAAATAAATAAAGAGGCATGTCATAAATTATATTTGTAATAGAGTTCAACAACATCAGAATATTTATCATCATCGAGTATCACTGTAGAGCCGTGTGAGCACTGGATGTGACAATTGTTCAGGCAACAATGAGCTATGATATCAACTCAGATAAACGTGCTACCCTAGTTTTTGTTTTCTTTTTACCATCTTAGTGGAGGGTGCAGGGCGCGTAGACTAAATATATTCACATTATTCTCTCTCAAATGGTGCTTCCTCTTGGACTTCGTTAGAATGAGCAAATTCTGGCTCATCCAAATTTTGAATGCAGTCCTGTGTTGTCCCCAATTATTTGTGCCCGTAGTTATAACACTGAAGAACATGTTATTGAGCTTCTCCTCCAGCTCAGGGTCATTTTCCAAAAAGTCTTTTTTTTTGCATTGAGTAGTGCCTATAATTGATGAAATTTAATTTTAAATAAGTTACATCTCAATAAAATCATAGTTCAATAAAACATTGTCTACTTACTGAAATATTTTCCCGCCACCACTCCTCTGATGCAGCAGCCGTTTTCTTAACAGGGTCCTGACCTAATCTTGTAGCCTCTTTTCAACTCCTTCCTCAATTTTCAATTTTTATTCAATTGATTTCATTTATTTTTCAACTGAGTTTAGTCTATGAAAAATAGTTTTTCGTGAAATTTTTTTTTTGATGTTTTGCCAACCCTCTTTGTTGAAGCGCATAGTCAATCTATTGCTAATATTTATCTCTCAAGTAAAAATCACAGAATATCATCATTATCTCCTTATTTGAAATGACAAATTTCTCTCATTCCTTTTGTTTACCCACCTAGAGTATCATGAATTAAAACACTCAGAGTAACAAATAATTAAAAAAATAATTATAAAGACAAAAAAAATTTAAAGAACAAGATATTTGGAGTAAAGCTCATGGAGATTAATTTATCAAAGAAGACACCATTCATGATCACCAATTGTATCATTCAAGCTTTAAAATCATGCAGTATCTGTTACAAATAGTGGGATGTGTACTCTAAAGACCAAGTGGTATTTGTGGTAGTATTTATGACAAATAGTGTGCAGGGTGATCTAAGACCAGGTAGTATCTGCGAAAGTTTTTGTGATAAAGAGGTTGGGATAATTAAATGAGTGATAATTGGTGATCGATTGAGCCCTTTATTTTTTCCATCATTGCCCTACATAACATTTCAAAAACAAAATGCATCACAACTGCACCCCTCGAAACCTTCAAGGTAAAACCCAAGTGAATAAACCGATCAGTTTGAAGACCTAAGCACAAAACCACTGAACCAACCCACAACAACACCTATTTTCTTAACTCCAAAAGATTGCCAAAAACTTGGCGCAAATTATATTTAGCGACTAGTGTGAATAAATGAAATGATTTAGAAAATAGATAATAAGTCTTCACACTAGGGGTACTACGCTAGTATACATATCGTTTCAAGTAATATAGGATTTTTCTAAAAATTCACAGTATCGATCCCACGAGGAAAATAGAAATTCTTAATAATGACTTGTAAAACCTCTATCTAAATTACAGATAAATATGATAGGTGAAAAATATCCAAATGTTGGTAACAGTTTAACACTAAATTTAGGTAGAAAATAAGAATAAAGTTAAAAGACTAATAAACTTTAAAAGAAAGTTTGCATGTTATAAAAAGATATTTCCCTTTTCAAAGAGATGTTAATCAATGTAGGATTTGAATAATTCAAAAGATAAAAAAATATTTTGTGCCAAATAGGAGCATTCTTATTCTTTACCCCCTCTCGGTGCTAGCAAAGAACTTTGACTAACCTAGAATTTTTCACTAGCTTGTATAGTTTTGCTAAGCAGATTTGACTCACTTTCAGATTACCCAACGATCCAAATTCTCTATAGGACCTACTAGGGACCTTACAATCCAAACTCTAGACCGAATTGATAAAAGAATCTAGTCAGTCACTTTAGAAACATCAATTCTATGCAAACATCAATTCAAACATCAATTCTATGCCCATCAAAACTTATCTCCATATTTATTTGCACTCCCCCTCAGGTGATCGCGATGGCTCTGCCCAAGTTGAAATGTGATACTCACTAGTTGGTAAAATCATAGCCCTCTTGGGTCATTATGTTTTTCAACGAATTTTAACAATACAAATGACCAGTTTGCAAAGTCAAAGAAGAACCGATGAAAATACCATCGCAATGTTTTAAAAAAAATAAAAAGAAATCTTTAAATCATTCTCATCCCATAAGATTAATTCCTATATGTAAGGATAAAGAAAGGGAACTACTCAGAATTCATGAAGAAAAAAACAAAAACACATGATTAGACTTTAAGGCCAAGTCTTACAACGAAAAATTAAATACAAATAGAAGATATTTATCTTTGTGACTTCTCTCCAAGAAAATCGTGAAGTCTCCTTAAAGCAATCTCCAAACTTTTACACAAAACAAAGACTGTCACTCACTCACACACATACACTAAAACCTTCAAGAAGTCTTCTCTAAGCCTTCCAAAAGTCTTCTCCAACACACCCGAAACTTCTCTATTTTCGTCCAGAATTTGGCCCTATTATTAGATAACTAAAAATCACCAACGGTCACTTCAAGCGCCCATTCAAAACTTGGTCAAATTCAATGGATATTCTATAAAGTTGGATACTGGTGCTATAACACCATTCTAGGGCGCTATAGCGTTCAATGCACATGATAAGTGGCGCTATGGCGCTAAGAGTGACGCTATGACACCATACAAAATTATCCTTCCTTGCTCTATTTTGTCCTTATTTTTTCTAAATGTCCATTCCATGTTTCTGAAATCAAAAACATACAAAATATCTTTCTTTAAAGCACAATATCATAAAAAAATATACATAAAATGAGCATGAAATGTATAATAAAAATAAATAATTTTTAGGTGGATTAATTTCCCCAAACTTAAACGTTACTTGTCCTCAAGTAAGTCCTACTATATAAAAATTTATAACTTATGTTTGTGAGTTTTACTTAGAGAATTCTATAGTTTTTGTCCTATAAATGCAATAATGAAACTTTAGAAAAATTTTTAACAAGAAAAATTTTTAACAATTTTTAACAACTCAGGTTAAAACTAAAATGTAAGAATATCTTGTAGTCAAGTTTAAGAGTTATGATTTCCTCTTCATTGCAAGAATAACTGCAATTTGTCATACTAAAGATGCTTAGAAGAATTACAAGAAAAAGAATTTCACAAGAAATCTACTAGTAAGGATGCTAATACTTCAAAAATAAGTCCAAAAATGTAAATAAGTCAATTAACTTAAGATGATTCAAGTGAAGCCAATTAGGCATCTCCACAAGCTTCTCCTCACATGATTTTCTTTTTTTGATTTTCTTTTTCTTTTAATTTTTCTTTTCTTTTTATTTCAGGATCATTTTCAATCCTTTCTTTTTCTTTTCATAACATGTGAGGATTACTATATATGGATAGTTTTTAATGAATTTGACCTTCACCATCGTCTTTTTAAAATTAAAAACTTCATGTATTTCCTTGATAAATGTGTATTAGCATTGAAAAAGATTTTTTCATAAAGTCTCAAATATTTCTTTTAAGTGTAAATTTAAGATACTTAATATTTCCAAAAAATACAATTTTCTTTACTTTAAATAGTAAAAGCATAATCCTATATTCTTATACTAAATATCTTAACTCTAGAACTAACCTTTATTATTAAAAATTTTTACTTAAGTCTTCTATGACATTTTTAAAATAAAAAATTGACATTTTTAAAATAAAAATTATACTCATTTAAAGTTAACCCCCATACCACAGGTTATGTTAACAGGTGAACAATACAGGTACAAGTAATAAAAACAGGAACTGAGCAGTATTAAATATAAAATTAGCATGCATAACGATAAAAACATAAATAAAAAACTACTCTAGCACACCAATAATATAAACTGAAGCAAAATTAAATAATCAAATAGTATAATAAATAGAAATGCAACACAACAGTTCAATACAAATTTACTCCTTAAGTTATAAACAAAGTACAAACATAACATTCCAACAAAAGTACAATAAGTAACTAACAGAAAATTCAAATATAAGAATTAAACTAAAAGAAAAACAACAACCTATTCATCTTTCTCATCATCATCATCATCATCATCATCATCACTAAGACCTTCATCCTTATTCATCTCTTCACTCTGATGTGGTGTAAATCTGGGGCATTCAGGAAATTCCACTGAATGATCACCCATCATGTATCTCTCCATAGCCTCATGATAAGCAATATCAAACTCAACTCTCCTCTACATATACTCATCATTATGGTCCATGTTTGCTTCTAAACCCTTCACCTGATTCCATAATGCCAAAATATCTCTTTGTTATATAAATAAGTGCTCCATTAGAGTATCCAGTGAAGAAGTACTAGAAGTGGAAGGTCTAGAGGTTGTTGCAGAAGAAATATTAGAACCTCCACTCCTAGATTTTGGACCAGTATGCTTTCCATAAATTTGCAAATTTGTTTTTTCAAAAGGCTTATGAGGTGGGAAAGTTTTCTCCTATGTCTGATACTTAACTCCAGATTGAATACACATGATGGAAATAAGAGAAGGGTAACCTATATCTCCAGCAGTTCCTCCTCTAGAAGAAATGATCATATTCTTGTAAGTGATAGAGCCAATACAAAATAGGTTTCTTCCTCTGAATGCAGTAAGTGGCTCTTTCTCGGGTTAGCTCACTAAAATGATTAGTTAGAAGAAGTCTACCAGAAGTAGAATAATGCCGTGCACGAGAATGAAAATTAAGTTTTGAAAATAAAAAGTTTACTCGGGGTCCATTCTTTATCTTCAAAAAACCACTGCCATCAGTAAAAAATCCGATAATTTCATTCAATTCAATAACAAAAGGATTAAATTCTGAATAGAGGTGGTAAGAACACTTTGCAACTTGTAAATATGATTAATCTAAATAGGGCTGATTTGAACATATTTCCCTCGAAAATAAACCAAATCATTTGATTCATTAGGAAGGTTGGCATATTTAACTCACGAACCACAAAAATCACAGCAACGCTAGTGAAATAGTAGAAATTCTCCCACTATCTTTCAACAATAAAATATTCAATAGTTCCCCCAAGATGAAGAAAATTTTGCTCTGCAATCAATTTCTTAGATTCCAGATCTCCATATCTATCCTGAGCTTTTGAACTAGAAAATTTCTTGCTACCAAAATTAGGTTGCCTATACCCTTCTTCATTTTAGGAGCCATGTGAAATCTAAAAGAAAACTCAATAAAATTTCTAATAAGTTCAAAATTTAACTTCATAAGGCTCCAACAAATACATTTGAAACAATATAAGCATTCATCAATGAATTTCTCACTATTTTCATCACAATTTCAAATTTTCAGCCTAAACACAATGTGGAAGAAATCTATGGTGAAATTAAAAATATTTTATACCAAAATGTTGATCTGATTAAGAGAAGATTAAATCTAGAGTTAGAAACCTCAACTTCAAGCAAATCAAGCATAAATTCAAGGCCTAGGGGAGCAAGTTGCAAAATAGGGGAGGAAGAAGACGAACCAAGGAGAAAAATTGGCAAAAATCGGCTATTTAGAACTAAAAATGAGTTTCAAGTCTGTCTGGTGCTATAACATCAAGTTATTGCGCTATGGCGCCATGCTTTGCCTGATGAGTGGTGCTATAGCGCCAAATAGTGGTGATATGGTGCTATTCAAAAATATTTAGATTTCGGAAAATTTAGTATATTTCAAAAGAGCAAGGCAAAACTAAAATTTCTAAACTCTAATATTTAATTTTTAATGACCGTTTAGAAAGTTTTTGAGTTTTTCGTCATTCCAAAATTTAAGTGGGTAACTTCAAATTCAAATGCATAAGACCAAACTTTCACACCAGAACAAAACTTGTTTTTTTATATTAATAATAAATTCAATACATACGACACAACAAAGAATTAATTAGATGTCAATACAAACATAAACAAATATTTAAGAAGTGCTAGAGCCACGATAAAGAACAAAGTCGGCATACCATACATAAACACTCAATACTAACATATTTTCACATAATCAAATACTTAAGAGTAGTTATGCTCAATGTTGTCCGAAACTTTTTATACCCAATCACCCGCTTGATAAGTACGAGCAAAGAGATAGTAGAATGGAGCATGAGGGAAATCCAGAGAATCCTTATCATCATTCCATTTGCTGTTGCATACATACTTACTTTATAATCTTGAAAACATGACATGTGGTTGAATTGGAGTTTCAGTTGCCACTTCAAGTGCTCGTATTGGTGGTACATGTCACTTAACTTGTTGTGGAGATGAGATAACTCCTCTTCAATCTTTCCAAGTTTATCTGTAATCCACTCCAAACTTAATGCAGGAAATCAGTTAAAGTAGGTCTGAGCATCCTTATGTGTCATCTTCTTGTCTTCAAACCTTCCATTGCTACTACTCTCCATTGTTATCTAAGTATGAATTTTCTACTCTCTACTCTTTCTAGAATGTTTAGAACTTTGAAGGGATGCCTCCATTCTTGTTCTAGGCAATTTTATAATAAAGAAGAGAGAAGAAGAAGGCAAAAAACTGAATTTTAGGTGGTTTAGGAGAGTTATTCGAATCATGGTGCTATGGCACCAGATCTGGCGCTATAGCGCAAAACTAACTTTTTTAAATGTCAAATTACTTTCATCCCCTCCTCATTTTTATTAATAAAATAATGTTTTGTGCCGTATTAATCATGTAAGACTCAATATCACTTCATAAACTCATCATAACAACAATCACTAAAAAAAATAAAAGTACACCGATAACTATGGATTGCCTCCCACAAATCTAGCAAACCAATCTGTCCTATTAGGATTTATGATTTTTTTCAATTTTCTTTTAATCTCATGATTGGATACTTCTACTAAAACACTTGTTTGAGGGTGGTAAGTTGTGGCAATTCTGTGTTTAATCCCATACCTTTGAGTAAATGTTTCAATTATTTTGTTCTTAATGATTACTCTAAAAATATTTTTCCTTAAAAATTTTGTAACACTCTTAGCATCATAAAGAGGTAAAGCAACTGCTTCAATTCATTTAGAAACATTATCCACATCTACCAAAATATAAATTTTTCCAGAAGATGGCACAAATGATCCCATAAAACCTAATCCCCGAATATAAAAAATTTCAACTTCCAGAGTAAAATTTAGGGGCATTTCATTTCTTCAGAAATATTGCCTACTCGTTAACATGTATCACATAATTTTATGTAGGTGTTAACATCTCTAAACAATGCAGTTCAATAAAATATAGATTGTAAGATCTTAAATGCAGTTTTATCAACCCCAAAATTTTCCCCAGAATCTGATTTATGATATTTTTGCATAATTTTTTAGGTTTCTTCTATCGGTACACATTTTCAAATTACTAAGTCCTTACATTATTTATATAAGGTCATCTCAAGAGAAAAATTTTTTTATGTATGAACTTTTTAATTTTTTTTAATTTGATGGCTATCTAATATGTAGGGTAAAATATTACTAACTAAGTAGTTAACTATATCAACATACCACATAACTTGCCATTCATTAATTGCATATAGGTTTTCACTGAGAAATTTTCATTAATTTCACCTTTAAAGTTAACATTATTTTTATGTTCAAGCCTTGACAAATGATCAGCTAACTGATTATTAGTACCCTTCCTATCCACAACTTGAAATTTAAATTGTTGCACCAGAGGAACCCATTTAATTAATCGTGGTGTTGCATCCTTCTTCATAATTAAATATTTTATAGCAGAATGATCAGTATGCATAAGACATTTATCTTCAATAAGATAAGCTCTAAATTTATTGAAAACATACACAATAGCTAATAATTCTTTTTTAGTAGTAATATAATTAATTTGAGCTTCATTAACTGTTTTAATAATATACTATATTACTTTAAAAATTTTATCGTATCTTTGCTCTAAAATAGCCCCTATAACATAATCACTAGCATTACACATTAATTGAAAAGGTTTTTCTTTTCCAATCAGATGAAACAAAAATAGGTGCATTGATTAATTGTTTTTTGTTATAAATTGAAGGCATTCACACATTCCTCATTAAAATCAAAATTAGTGACTTTTTCCAAAAGATGACATAATGGCTTGGAATATTTTGAAAAGTTTTAATATAATGCCTATAGAAGCTAGCATGTTCTAAAAGACGTCTTACCCCTCTTACAGTAGTAGGAGGTGGTAATTCATCAATAACTTGAATTTTTGCTGGATCTAGTTCCATGTCTTTCACCAAAATCTTATGTCCTAACACAACTTCTACAACCATAATTTGCTATTTTTCTCAATTGAATAATGTTTATTTCTTCACAGAATTTTAGAAGCCCCATTAAATGATCTAAAAATGAATTAAAAGAGGTTCTAAAAATTGAGAAATCTTCCATAAGAACTTTAATTCCTTTCTCAATTAAATTACAAAAAATTGACGTCATACATCTTTGAAATATTGTAGGTGCATTACATAATCCAAATGACATCCTCCTAAAAGTAAAAGTTCCATATGAAATAGTAAATGTTGTCTTGTCTTGATCCTCAAGAGCAATGGGTATTTGGTGGTATCCAAAATATCCATCCAAAAAGCAAAACTAACTGTGCCCAACAAGTCTATCCAATATTTGGTATAGAAAAGGTAAAGGAAAGTGATCTTTCCTAGTAGCGGTGTTCAATTTTCTATACTCAATACAAGTTCGCCATCCAATGACTTACCTTGTTGGAATTAATTCATTCTTTTCATTTACAACTACAATCACTCCCCTTTCTTAGGACCATAACGAACAAGACTAACCCATGAACTGTCTGAAAATAGGATAAATAATTCTCGCATCCAGCCACTTTACAATTTATTTCTTAATAAATTTTTTCATTATAGGATTCAACCTCCTTTGAGAATCAGCCCTAGGCTTATGATTTTCTTCAATTAAAATTTTGTGCATACACATTGAAGGGCTAATTCCTTTAATATTAGCTAATGTCCATCCAAAAGCATTTTCATGATTTTTTATAGTTTAAATAATTTTTCTTCTTGGTCTGCAGTCAAATCTAAGGAGATAATAACCAGTAATGTAGTTGAGTTTCCCAAAAATTCATAATTTAAATGAGTAGGGAGAACTTTCATCTCAATTTTAGGAGGTTTTTCAATAGAAGGAAGCAAAGATTTACTAGTTTCAATGGTATCTAAAATTTCAAAATTTTCCTGAACATAATTTAAATCCTCAGTGTTAATCTCATTTGATTAATCTTCAAAATCACTTCCAGTTTTACTTTCTTGCTCTTTTTGATCTGATATGACTTCACATCTTTCTTGATAATGCTTAGCAATCATATAGTCAATGATGTCCATTCTATAACATTTACCACATTTTTTTATAAAAATACTTTATTGATTTAAGCACATTAAATGTAAATTTCTGGTCATTAACTCTCATGATTAATTCTCCTTTTGTTACATCTATCGTTGCATGTCAGATAGCAAGGAAATGTCTCCCCAAAATGATAGGAATTTCTTTATCTTCTTCCATATCTAACACATTAAAATCAATAGGAAAGATAAATTTATCCACTTTAACCAAAACATCTTCTATAACCCCCTTTGGGTAAGTAATAGATCGATTAGCTAACTGTTTATAGTAGTAAGAGATATCTCTCATAAACCTAACCTTCTAAATATAAATAATGACATAAGATTAATGCTTGCTCCTAGATCACATAAAATTTTTCCACAAAATTTTCTTCAGTTGCATAATGTATGGTGAAATTACCAGGTTCTTTAATTTTTTGAGGAAGCATCTTCTGAATTATTGCACTACATTCTTCGCTAAGTGCAACGGTCTCATAATCTTCAAACTTTTTTTTTTATTTAAAACTTCTTTCATAAATTTGGCATAACTTGGCATCTGTTCCAAAGCTTCTGCAAAATAAATATTAATTTTAAGCTTCTTAAATATCTCAAAATTTTTTTAAAATTATTGATCCAACTTTTGTTCCCTATCTATGAGGAAAAGGAGGTGGTGGTCTTTCTAAGCAGTCTTAGCTAGGGAGACATGTAATTCTACTTCCTTAGGAATAGGTTCCTAATGTTTTTCTCTCTCAACTTTAATCTCTTTTTGAACTCTAACATTTAACTGTTTTCCACTCCTTAGTTCGACAACTTTATCTTGTTCTTATTTTTTATTTTTATTTTTAGGTTGATCTTAACATTACCAGGAAGTGTTCCATGAGGCATAATTCTAAGTTCATTAGTAATTTGTCCCAGTTGATTCTCAATATTTTGAATAACAACACTTTGGCTTTGTAAATGATTACCCATTTTTAACACCACTTCTTGTATAAACACCTTCTTTTCTTTAACTTGTTGTTTACTACTAAATCTAGGAGGATAAGTAGGTGTATAATTAGAATTACCCTGGTTGTTTCAGTTTCCTAATAAGTTTATTTGATTGTTCCCCCATTGTTGACTTCAACCACAAGAATTGTTGTTCAAGTTAAAATTAAGATGGTTTTTCCAATTTGGGTTGTACTAGTTATAATATGGGTTATTGTGTCAATTAATAGCATTTATAGTTTCTAATGATGTTTGAGAATTAATCATTTGTTCTAATGAATTTTCTTCAATCACATGAAGTGTGTGAGAAAAATTCATTCCAATTTGGTCTATTTTCCTAGATAATGTATCAACTCGTGTGAGAAAAATTCATTCCAATTTGGTCTATTTTCGTAGATAATGTATCAACTTGAGATGTAACCATTGACATAGGATCATTATCATGAATATTGGCTACTTTCTTTAGATTTACTCTTTCTGAGGGTCATTGAAAATTATTTCTAGCCATCTCCTCAATTAATTAATAAGATTCATCAAATTGTTTAGACATTAATGAACCTCCAGCAGCAGCATCTATGATAGATCTAAGGGATACTACTAACCCATTATAAAAAATATTGAATGATAAACCAGTCTGGTAGAGCATGATCGGGACACTTTTTAAGGAGTTCCTTAAATCCTTCCCAAGTTTCATACATTAGCTCTCCTTCATATTGTGTAAAAGAAGTAATATCATTTCTAAACTTAGCCATTTTTGAAAAAGGAAAGCACTTAGCTAAAAAATTTTGTGTTAAACTCCCTAAGTTCTAATAGATCCATGTGCTACTAAATTTAACCACATATTAGCTTTATCCCTTAAGGAAAGATAAAAAGTCTAACTCTGACAACATAGTTTGATACAACATCTTATTTAAATGTAGCATACAGTTCTATAAAACTTGGTGAAAGTAAATTTAGATCCTCAGATGGTATTCCCCAAATTGATTATTTTGTACCAGTTGTATAATTGCAGGTTTAAGTTCAAATGAGTTAGCCTCTATAGTAGGGGTTTGAATACTTAAATGAATTTTATCTGATGTACGATTTGCATAATCCCATAAAGGTCTTTGTAAATTATGATGTTCATTTTCAGTATTTTGAATCTCAATGTTGTTTTGTGATATGTTTGCCATTTCTTAAAAGTTGTGAAATCCTTTTGTTTTTCATATTTTTTATATTGTTCTTTCTAATTTAGAATTTTAGGGCACTAAATCTTCC
>NW_018253736.1:19573-32096 GCF_001263595.1 Phalaenopsis equestris | reverse complement strand
CAAAGTATAAATGCAAAAGATAGAATTTTAGAAAATAGAACAAATCAAACAAAACAAAAATTCTTAAAAATTTTGTATTTTTGGGGTTTTCAAATTTTTTTGGTTTTTCCGGTGTTTATATTTATTTTATAATTTTTTTATGATTTTTTAGAAGTAAAAAATACCAAAATTAATTATTAATTCTCTTAAAAAAAATCTAGAATTCAAATATAATTCTTTAAGTCAATAAATTCTGTTACTCTCCCTGGCAACGACACCAAAAACTTGACCCAACCCGCAACTACACAAATATTATTAACTCCAAAAGATTGCCAAAAACTTGGCTCAAATTATATTTAGCGGCTAGTTTAAATAAATGAAATGATTTAGAGAATAGATAATAAGTCTTAACACTAGTGGTGTGATACACCTAAAAATGACCTACTTAATGACTACTTATTCATATATATATAATGCTCAATTTTAATGATTTTTAATGATATTATACTTTAAAGGAAGGTATTTTACATATTTTTGATTTTAGGAACAAGAAATGAACTTTTGGAGAAAATAAAGCAAAAATGGTGTAATTTGGAGTAAAAACGAGCAAGAAAGAAAATTCTGACTTGACACATTTTGATGTCTTTCTATGATTAATCTACCTTACATTTCTCAAATATTTTGAATGAAATTAAACTTTAAAGAAAGGTTGTTTTCATGCTTATTTTGTAGGTATATCTGTTAGGAGTGAAACACAACTGAAATGGGGCAAATTAGAGCTGAAATGGAGCCAAACGAAGCAAAACAGTGGAGCTGCTGCAGGGTTGCACAAGATGGGCCAAACTGGCGCATGATGAAGCATTTGACCGAGAGCTAGTGCATGATGCGCCATATTTGGCGCAAGTTGCACCAGAGATGACTTTTTGCTGATTAAGGTGGTTTGGAACTAATTTTGTGTGAATTTTCAGAGGACACTTATTCTAAACACCCTCGGTGTGATTCAATGCATCTAGACACTTTAAAAGATTCTTTTATGAAGGGATATGTCTCTTGGATCAATGGACATGTCATTTGAATTAATAAAAGTTGAATTTTGGATAGAACTTTGGAGGGAATTTGATTTCTTTTTTGGAGGGAGGCAGCCTTTTATAAAAGAGAGGGAAGTCTACGGCTTGAAGAGGAAGAGTGTAAGGGCGTGAGTTTGTGTGTGTGTGTGTGTGTGTGTGTGTGTGTGTGGAGTGGGAGTAAGAGGAAGAAGAAGGTAAGAGAGAAAAAGTCACGAGCTTGGAGATTTTCTTCAAGGATGGTAAAAGAAGAGAGAAGGTGAGAGATTTCATCTTCATTACACTTCTAAGAGAGAATTAAGAGTGGTTGTAAAGAGGGAAAGTGCTTGGAGAGAACTTCTAGGGATTTGCTTGGGAAGGATTGTGAGATAAGTTGTGTTATTTTATTTCTTTTGTTTTATAAACTTATTTTTATATATAAAATTCGTGTTTTATCGTATCCTTCTCATGATTTCTGAATAGTATTTTTTATCCTTCTCTCCAATTTGAGATATGGTTTTGTGAAGAATTGATTTTATTTTATATGGTTTTAAATGCCAATAATTTGTGATGATTTGAGCTTTGAACTTCATTTACTTTTCAATTTGGTAAATATCAAAATTTATTGAGAAACATGTGTTCTGAAAGGGCTATGATTTTTACAACATGGGGAGAATCCCATTTAATTTCATGGGAGAGTATGCCATCCATGGGGTTAAGTGCAAATAAATAGGGAAATATACTTTGTTGGATGCAAAATTGGAGATTTTAATGTGACAGATTAAAATCCATAGTTTGGTCCTATTGATTGGAACCTAATGCGAGATTGATAGCCCTCAGGTGAGGGAGTAGTGAGAGCTCTAGAGTGACAACCGATATCCTCCCAGCCTAACCACAGAATTAAGGACCAAACTCTGAATTAGTCAAAGTTCTTTATGCACTCAAAAGAGCGTAAGGAATAGGATTGCTCATATTTGGCACAAAAAACATTTTTTATATATTTTTAAATGATTTTAATTTTTTTAAAATCCATATTCTCATTTTAAAGTGAAAGGATGCTTTCTTAAATTTTTACTCTTCATCACAAAACTTTGTTCAGTCTTAGTAAATTTAACTTTGAAGTTTATAAATTAATTTTGTAAACTTATTTCTTTTAGTTACATTTCTGTTAGCATTCATTAAACTCATTTTAACTTGTAATTTGTACTGTAATTTTTATAATTTGAATATTGTGATTTATGTTATTATCATAAGGATTTCCATCTTCCAAACTAAGACTTGATAGTAGTAGACTAGACTTAACCTAAGGAATTACTTACTGTGCTCCTTTGTGGGATCGATGTTAGGGGTTTGAAAGAAAGCACTTCTCGACACTATTTTTATGGGGGTCCTGTGGAAGCTGTCGGTCGTCGGAATCGGAATCTTGTCGTCCGCTTTAAAGGGACATTTAATTTAGATATATATATTTAATTTTAGAAAAAATATGAAATCAAACCGATCCCATATCTTTCATAGTTAAAATAAAAGAGTGCCACACCTTAAGCTATATATCCATCTAGAAAGATAGACACATGGCTTCACGGTTAGGCTCAATAAAAAAAAAATTAAGAAATGTATGACATCCGTTTAGTCTGCGAAGCCATTTTATTATAAGTCGATAAGTTTCCCTATTTAATATGAAAAATTAAATAGGTTTTATTTTAAGTTGGGTTCGAAAAATCTTCCTATGAGGAGAAGCCCCTATAGTTAATTACATCTTAGATAACTGAGCACCTATAAAAACTCTTGATAAGAATCAGGGGATATTATCTTTAAGAAGTTCAAAAAATAGGAATTTTCAACGAGATCAGACAAAGAGGTGTGAAATGAGAATGACTCAAATTTGGAACATTTTATTTTTGGAATCCAAAGGAAGAAGAACTAGGGGATGTTACAGATCTTCAGGAGAACCTCGGTGACTTCCCAATCTACCTTATGGTTTGACTTCACTTTAGAGGAGAAATATTTAAATTTTTTATCCTGCAAATTTTATTAATTAGGGCATACATTCGTATGAAACGATCACATAAATGACCTAGAAGATGTGAGGATTTAAGTCGTGACAAACGACAACCTTTGAATCCTAAAATAGGTTAGGGTTTATATTGTATAATAGAGCCATACAAAAGCCTTAAGAAAAGTTGAGGATTTATGTCGCACTAGGCAGACAACCTCAAAGTCCTATGGCTTGGTTATTTAATTCAAAGGAAATGGTTTAGTTGATGTAGATAAGTTGTGTTGTTGAAGATGATCGTGCTGCCCACAATGCTAGCTCCAGGATCCTCATCATGGCGAGTTTAAGTTTTAGAATTGTCAAATTGTAGAGATTGAGAGAAGTATCAGGTTCAGAGGCCAAGTCTTTAAATGTGTCAAGTCATAATGTCAAATGAAGTGTTTCCTAAGGTTATGGTTATTTAAATGTTGTAGGGGGTTAAAGTTGATTAAAGCGACACTGGTTAGGATGCCACGGTTCCCTCATTTTGGTATCACTATTTTCTTTTAAATTTACTTAGTTTAAACGAGTTATGAAATCAATTTAAACTTGGGAGATCTCGTTAGAAATCGTGGGTTACCTCCTTCGAGGGACTCCCGTAAATTCAAATGGAAGTTTTAGATTTATTGAAATTTCAAAGGATTTATGGTTACCTTTGAAACAATTTATTTTTGGTTTTGAAAATGTTGATTAAGTTTTGAAAAAAGGTTTTTATTATTTTGCAAGTGAAATAAAGTACTCACCCATGCAGTTTATAATATTTGTAAAAAATAAAATGACAAAAATTAAATAACACTATAAAAGCGTACCTGTCATCTTCTCAGGATTCCAGCTGAAATGTTAGTCTTTTGCAAAATTTATGTATCTTTGCAAGGGACAATATGATATGCAAGTATTGAGTATTTGAAGGTGTAACTAACAAACCCCAAGTATGACTTATTGAGTCCCAAAATATCTTAATGGATGATTCTAGAACAAAATATAGCAAGTCCAATTTGTCCTTCAGAATATTCAAGGGATTTCCAGTGTTCAAGGGATGACCCCAGAATGCTTTGAAGATCTCTCGAAATATCCGAGTTCATTGTGAACTTATCATATTGTTCTATTAATGATCCCAGCCCAAACTAATGTTACCCCATTACTCGGTGAACTTTGACATTTTAATTATCCCGAGGATAGGGTACCCAATTAATCAGTTGATATTTCACTTAAAAGTTATGCAGGTGAATGTCCCTAAGGCAAGTTTCAGTCATTAAAGACTTGATACCCAACACTAAAGTTGGACTTGATGGTGTTAATCATCAACAACATTATCTTCTAAATCCCATCAAACAAGTTTTAAAATCAAGCCTAGATCACTACCAAGGCCCTTAATGAATTTAATGGGAGAAAGATTGGCAGATATTAGAATTTTGATTTAGGTGATATTGATTCTGATTGAAAGAAGTCAGCTCATTTATTGATTGTGGACTTAATCATGAGTCGAACATCCTCTCCCTAGTTTAAGTCCATCCCTTGAGAATTGTTTGATTTTGATCAAATTTGAAGTTCTGATAATTTAACAAGTTGTAATTTTATTCTTATCATGGAAAAGTGGTAAGTTGGTTTCTAGCTCTTACCCATTACATTTCAATCATCCAAACATATTTAATTAGGATCAAAATTTCCCATTTCCCCTTTGATTAATCCCAGATTTTAATTAGGTTATCAAAATCTTAAATTATCACTTTACCCTCGGGGCTCTTCACCTCATAACTCATGAAGCAAAATTCAAGTGAATTAAGAAATTTTTAGAGTATTCTACCCATATGGTAATTAAAACATCGAAAGAGAAAAATGTAGTCTTTCAGTTTTTAACTTAAATAAAAAATGATTTTTAGAATTAATTTTTTTAATCAATCAAGATAAAGTTTTTGGTATAAGGAAAAATTATTAGAGGTTTTTTAGGTCAAATAAATACATAGACAAAATTCCATGATTTTTTTGAATTTAATTTTAATTATCATTTTAATGATTTTTAGCGATTTAATTAAATGAAAAAAAAATTTTTAATTGTCAAAAATTATTTTTTACATTTTTATTAAAACTCTTTGAGTCCAGAGAACTCAGAGAAAACAAATTTTAGGTTTTATGACGATTTTTTTAATTTATTTATTATGATTGTTTCAATGAATTATAATTATATTAATGAAAAATTAAGGAAAAATGCATTTTAAGCCTTTAAAAATTTATTTTTAACTTACAAAAAATAAGAAAAATATTTTAATGAGTCTGAAGTGATCAGAGAACCTTTAGGTACATTTTGAAATATTTTTGTATTTTTAGAATTTTTTAATTTTTTTAAATTTAAAATAAAGCTCAAAAATCAAATATTTTATCAAAAATTACTTTTATTTTTCCTAAGTACTCCTGATCACAGGGAAATCAATAAACCCCTTTTCATAATTTTTCTAAGTGTATTTAATTTAATATAATTATTTTTGTTCAAAAATACAATGCTTCTTGAAAAATTAACTTTAGTGCTTAAACTTAATCAAATAATTTTAAAATTTTTACAGTGGCTTAACATGATTTTTACACACAATATATAATTGATTTTGTTATTTTTTATTAATATTTAATTTACATAAATTAATATAAGATATATACACTTAATCAAATATAGAAATTTGCAACATATTTCATACCATCATAATATTTTTCAAAGCTTCTCTGACCAAAAGAAACCTGTTAAAATTATTATCATAGTTTTTTAAGTGGTAATTTAATTTATATAATTAAAATAAGCCAAAATAGCCATCCTAAGTTGAAAATTAGGGTTAGAATCACAGATGTGCTTTCTGACCTTGGCAAAATCAAAGAGCATAGCCCTTGTCATAAGGAATTAACCCAAAAAATTTCAAGCCATGCTGAGCAATACTTGATCATAATGAATTAAAATACTCCAGAGAGTATTTAATTCATTAAAAATCGGAGAGTAAGCAAATAATTTCTATTTTTGGTCCACATTATTTACCTCTGCTCACTAAGCAAAACAATATTTTTATTTTATTTTTATGAGTTTTCTTCAAAAAGATATGATTTTTCAAAGTTCTGACATTTAAATAAATCCAGAAAATCCATATTTTTCTATTTAAGCAAGTGGCGCCACACAATCATAGGTAGCTCTGAATAGTCACGCGGTACTCCACTATTCGATGCCGCCTTCTGACTCAACTGCTACGCATCCTGCCATTTCATTCCATCCGCTCGTCTGACTCCATCACGACTGTCCATTGAATAAACACGCTATCAAAGGACATCCGTTCATCGTCCCCAAATGTCCAAGCTAGAGAACCGTTCACACTGAAATCTTAAGAACTTTATTTAAACTCAACCAAATCGCGTGGTGTTTCTTTATAAACCTTCATCTAGTTAAGATGAAAATATTAATACGGCTTATACGGTATGAAATACAATAAATACATATGGAGAATCAAAATAGGCTCAGATTAGGGTTAGAGCTTTATACCTTTGTCTGAGAGGGGAGGCCTCAATCAGATGGTTGTAGCAGCTTTGATTGGGTCCAACAAACCTCCAGATGAACTTCTAGGCCTTGGTGAATTGTCTAGCTATGGTTTAGATCAAGGCCCTTTTTAGATGTTGGTTTAGAGCTAGGTTAGAAGGTTGTTTAGGATGAGGCTTTTGTGGGGAATCAACTTCTTTCACTATAGTGATGGTGTGAGCACAACTAATTGAAGTTTGGTGCACTGTGGAGCTGTGACAGAAAGTGTCCTAGTTTGGGATGAAATTACGAACTCAAAATTGAGCTCTCGCAATGCGAATCAAAGGGGAAAAGTGGTAGGATTGAGCTGAGGAGTTCTTAGAGAGTCTCTGGAAGCAAATGGACAGAGTTTTGTCAAGGAAATTGGCTAGCTCTCTCTTTGTTCATGGAGCGGGTGGTTTAAATAGATGAGGCTATGGTGGCTCTCAGGCCAAGCTGAGGTGGCCAAGATGCTGCCTAAGTGGACGGAAGAAAGGCCTTAACAACCAATCAAACTTAGCCAGCTCAGGGGAGTTCAATTTTGGGTTTATGCCAACTTGGGCTCCCTTGGGCTAACTGTTTTTGGTGGTTGAAGTGGTGGCCAGCCAGGGTATAGTCACCTCTTGGCTTAGGGAGGTCAAGGGGTGACTAATTATGTTTAAATCCTAAGGGTAAGCAATGATGACAAAGATACTTCATGTTTAGGCCAAATATGAGAAAAATCCCCTAAATCAAGGGACCATTGGTGCATAGCTCATCTAGGGTATGCTAGATGAGTCTAGCATAGTCACTAAGGTTCATAAATTGACTGTACTATCTTTGGCTTGATCAATTTGGCAAGGTTTGGTCAACTTTGGTGCATGGATTCAATTTGGGTCAAATTACCTTGAGATTGGGTTTGGGTTAGGCTTGCCATGATATTGGACTCAATTTATTGAGCAAATTGGTGTAAATTATTGTCATAAAGATTTTAGAAAATATTTGGAGTAGTTTTAAATTGATTTATGAGTTCAATTTGGTGGTAATTGATCATTTTGTCAATTTGGGTATGTAAGGTTGGACTTGGGTTTAAGTTTGGCTAAAGTTGGGATACGTCCAAATTGATGTTTCAAAATGGTCTAGGGGGATGTTATAAAAACTTCTCAACATTAATTGGGTGTCAATTTTGAGGTTAGGGCATTCAATTTGGTGGAATTTGGGCACATGGCTAAATTGGGGCAAATTTAGGAATTTTGGTTTTGGGTTGAAACTGAGTGAAATTGAAGCTTGAACAAGGCCAATTGAGGGTTCAATTTGGTGTGTAGGAATGTTATAAAGGGTTGGTATCAAATTGGAGCAAGTGAGTGGGCTATAGGGTGGTTCAATTGGGTGAGATTAGTTGGGTTCACAATGTGACTCAATTGGACTTGGATTTGATTTTAATTGAGTTTAGTCGAGCTAAATTTGAGTTTAGAATTGAAATTGGAGAAGATTGGGATCAAATTGATGGGTAATTGGGCCTTTAAAGGAAATTTGGGGCTTTTGGTAAAAATGGGTCAAATTGATAAAATTGGATTCAATAGGAGGGCCCAAATTGGTTTTGGGGACATTTGAATGATTTTGAAGGTTTCGGGAAAGTTTGGGCCACTAAGGGGATTTTGGAAAATTTGAGGGTATTTTGGTAATTTTAACAATTTTGGAAAGTTTTCGGAAATTTGGGTAGTTTCAAATGGTTTGAAATGATTTTTGAATAAATTTAAGTATTTTGGGTGAAATTAGGATTTTTGGTCAAACTTGGGGTTTCAATGCTTGTTTGAGTGGGGGTCAATTGGGGAGGGGGGGGGGGGGCAAAAGGCCAAGTTAGGGATTTTGGTGAAATTGAGGTGCCAACCACCCTATTTCAACTATGGACCAATGGAGTCTCCATTTGTGTCCTCGATGTACTGGTCTTATCCAAACCTGAGCCTAGGGCTAGAGGTTATAACAAATATGTGGAACTTCAAGTTGAGGAAAGAAGAGTTTAGAATTTTAAATGGTGAGGGTTCCTTTTCTAGTCCTCTAGGAATAGTCAACAAAAATTCCTATGGCTAGACCTTAGGCTACTAAAAAGGAAACTAGACCTCAACAAAAAGTGAGGTCAACAAATGGACCCCCAATAGGTGTGGTGTGTTGGGTGAGACCGCACGTATTGACCTTGACCGACAAGATCAACAACACCAACATAGACTAAAAAGAGCAGAATTAAGTGACATTGGTTTTTGCAGGGGAACAACAAAGATTCTCACCAGAGAAAAGAAGGGAGATTTTGGGGATAATAGTCAGACAGACCAACAATTCCAGCAAAGATTCAGTTAAAATTGATAATCTTAAAGATTTAGTTTGGATTTCAATTTAAAATTTCAAGGAGATAAAATTATGCTCAAGGAAACAAGATTGAGTGGGAAACACAAGCACAAAATAGGGAATATGGCATTAAAGCCTTCCCTGAATGTAAGGACAGGAATAAGATGTGAAAGCCTACCCCAAATGCAAGGATGGGAATAGGAAGTCAAAGCCTACCCTACATGTAAGGATGGGAATTGAACATCTAAGCCTACCCGGAATGTAAGGATGAGAATATGACGTCTAAGCCTACCCCGAAAATGGAGAGGAACAAGAGGTCTAAACCTACCCCGAAAGTGAGGATGGGAGTAGGACGTTTAAGAGTACCCTGAAAGTGAGGATGTGAATAAGACGTCAAAGCCTACCCCAAAAGTGAGGATGGGAATAGGACGTCTAAGTCTACCCTATGAGAATAGGGTGTCTAAGCCTACCCCGAAAGTGAAGATGGGAATAGGACGTTTAAGCCTACTCTGAAAGTGAAGAAGGGAATAGGAAGTCTAAGCCTACCCTGATTGTGAGGATGAGAATATAACATATAAGCATACCCTGAAAGGGGAGATGGGAATAGGACGTCTAAGCCTATCCCGAAAGTGAAGATGGGAATAGGACGTTGATACACCAAAATAATATATTATTTTAAGTACATATTTTATGCTTATTTCTTGGTGATATTACACTTTAAAGAAGAGTATTTTCATATTTTTCTTGCAAGTATTTGGAGCAAAAATGACAAAAATAACAAAATTTGGAGCCAAAACAATGAATTTTGAAATTCTGGCGCATGATTTGCCAGATTGGCGCATGATGTGCCGTTGGATAGAGAGCAGGTACATGATGCGCCAGAGATGACTTTTTGCGGATTAAGGCAGTTTGAGATGATTTTTGCGTGAATTTTCAAGGGGACACTTGTTCTACACACCCCTTGATGTGATTCAATGCATCTAGACACTTTAGAAGGTTCTTTTATGAAGAGAAATGTCTCTTGGATTGAATGACACATCTTTCAAATTCAAAAGAGTTAACTTTTAGAGGAAATTTTGGAGGGAATTTTAAATTCTTTTTGAAAGGAGGTAACCCCTCTTAAAAGAAGAAAACTTCAAAGAGTTGAGGGAGAGTTGGAAGGGGGATGAAAAGGCAAGAAAATGTGTTTTGGCATGAGAGAGTGAAAGGCAAGGAGAGGAGATTTTCTTCTAGGGTAGTAAGAGGAGAGAGAAGGTGAGAGTTTTCTTCTTCATTACACTTCCAAGAGAAAATTGAGCGTGTTTGTAAAGAGAGAAAAACTTGGAAAGAACTTTTAGAGATTTTTTTAGAGATGTTCTTGGGATGGATTGTGAGATAAGTTGTGTATTTTATTTCTTTTATTCTGTAAACTTGTTTATATAAAGGAGAAGGATGCTTTCTTAAATTTAAATTTTCCATCAACAAAAAGTTTGTTTAGTTTTCGTAATTTTTCTTTTAAAAGTTTAGTTTTAAGTTAGTTAACTTTATTCTTTCAATAATATTTTGTATAACATTCACTTTAGTAGTTAATATTCAAACTTTGCAGTTTACTTTTATTTTTATATTTTTAAATTATAAAATAATTTTAAGAATTTATTTATAGGTTTTTCCAACTTCCCTGTGGGATCGATACTTAGGACTCCATTAGAGCCATTTATTAATTGAGCGATACGTATACTTGCGTTGATTTTAAAGGGGATTTGGTAAATTAGAAAGAGTTTTAAAGATAAATTATCTTCATAAAAGGTATTTTTGTTGGGATTATTGATACACCAAAAATATATGTATTTTTAGACCCATACTTTATACTCACTTTTAGTGATATTGCACTTTAATGGAAGATATTTTTATGTTTTCTTGCAGTTTATTGGATTTTAGGACTTGAAGTAAAAGGGAAGCAAAAAGGATGAAATTTGGAGCAAAAATGAAGAAGTTGAAATTTTATTCAGCGCCATGAATTAAATTGTGGAACACTAGCGCCGACGACTCCAGAATGGGCGCCGACGACACCAATGTCAGTTCAACCGCTGTTTCTAAAAGCTTCAATAAATTTGGATGCTTTTTGAAGAGTTTTTGGAGGCACCTATTGGAGAAACGACTCTAGTCATTATTTGGGGCCAAAATTGATCAGAAAAGTGACTCTTCCTGACTTCTCATCGCCCCAATTCAACCTTCCATGCATCATACATTCCTCCATTTTTCATTTCACAACCATTTAGAGTCTATTGTTCTTATAATTTAGAGTTTTTTGGTGAGATTAAGTGTGAATTATTCTCTAAGAGTGTTGGAGAAGGAGAAAAGTGAGAGATTTCTTCTTCCTACATTTCCTAGAAGAGGATATAAGGGATTTTCTTTGAGAAAGAGTTTCAGATAAGTGTTGTTTGTTTATTAGTATTGTATGTATGGTATGAAATTTCTTTTATATATAAAATTTGTGTTTTGTTTTATCTTTCTCATGAAGCCTGAGTTGTCTACTTTATCTTTCTCCTTACTCTGAGATATGGTGAAATTAAGAGATAATGTGGATGTGCCAATATTAAAATATAAAATAAATTGTGATGATTTTTCAACTCCGAACTTAATTTAATTTTTGATCTAGCCAATTAAATTATTAAAATATGCTGTAAAACATATGATCCGGGAAATAGAGTCTGAGTTCTACAACTGAGTGAGGATCACATTTGATTCCAAGAAGGAGAATTTCATTCATAGAAGTAAGCGCAAATAAATAGGAAAATATACTTTGTTGGGTGTAGAATTGGAGAATCTTTAGGGTGACAGACTAAAATCCCTAATTCGGTCTTAGTGTTTAAAAACTAAAGTGGGAGTTAGCCTTTAAGTGAAGGGAAGTGGGAGCTCTGGAGTGGGAGCTAGTATCCTCCTAGCCTAACCGCTGATTTAAGGACTAAACCTGGGATTAAACAATAATTTTCTATAAACTGTATCAGGCTGTATGAAAGTAGAGAATTAAAACTGCTCATATTTGGTACAATACATATTAAAGCCATTTATATCATCCTATTTTTTAAAAATCTCATTGTAGTGGGAAAGATGCTTTTTCATATAATAAATCTTCATCACATAAACTTAGTATAGTTTAATAGTTTAGTAGTTACTCTTTAAATTTTGTATTTCAGTTTTGTTATTAGTTAAATAATTTAGTTTTGATAATATCTTAACATTCAAAACTTAAGTTTAGTTTTAAGTTAGTTAACTTTATTCTTTCAGGGTTTAGGGTTAATCATAAATTTTCCATCAACAAAAAGTTTACTAACATTAATTGCTTAAATTTCTAATTCATAAAATATTTCTTCAAGCTTTTGACACCGTTGCACAGCGGAGCCAACTATATAATTTTTATAGAAATATTTCATCCGTTGCATAGCGGAAGGTAATGGTAAATTAAATAGATTTAGTAAATTAGGAAATTTAGAGATAATTATATAAATAAAATTTAAGAAAATTAATTAAAAAAATTTAAAAATTAAAAATAAATATTTTTATTTAAGAGTATTTTTTAAGGAAATTTTTTTTACTTATTATATTTGTTTATGCGAAATATTGGATCTGAAGGTTTAGTACCTT
>NW_018253736.1:8352-19132 GCF_001263595.1 Phalaenopsis equestris | reverse complement strand
GTTAATAATTCAAACATTTTATAATGGATTAGTAGAATCACTTAGATCTATTATAGATGTTGTTGCGGGTGGATCACTAATGTCAAAACCTTTTGATGAAGCATATTCTTTAATTGAAGAAATGGCTACTAACAATTTTCAATGGCCCTCTTAATGGATAAATCTTAAGTATTTATGATTCTGATGCAATGTTTATTTTAGCATCTCAAATTGTTATTTCAAAAAAGATTGATCAAATAGGAGTGAATTATTCTCAAATATCCCCAGAATAGGAGTGAATTATTCTCAAATATCCCCAGTATTAGAGGAAAATTCACTAGGACAGATCATTGATACTCAATCATCTTACGAAACTTTAAATACTATAAATAATCAAAATAACAATCCCTATTCTAACTTTTATAATCCTGGATGGAAAAATCACCCAAATTTTAGTTGGAATAATTATAACAATTCAGTGAAACCCTCTAGAAATTTGAATAACCAAGGAAATCCTAGTTATCAACCTTATTATCCTCCTAGATTTAACTCTAATCCTAACTCACAAGTTAAGTAAAAGAAGTTAACGATGGAAGAAGTAATGTTAAACATGGGAAGTCAAATACGAAATCAAGGGGCTGCTATTAGAAATATTGAAAATCAATTAGGACATATTGCTACTGTACTCAGTAACAAAACTTATGGAATTCTTTTGAGTACAGTGGAAGTTAATCCTAAAGATCAAAATAAGAAGCAAATTAAAGTTATTCAATTATGAAGTGGAAAAGAAGTTGAAATAAGGACCCAAAGAGAAATTGAATTTGATGAAGAGAAGGAAGCAAAAGAAAGTGAACAAAATGAAAATGAACAAACACAAGGTCCTTTAGAAAAACCATTACCTCTGTTTCCTCAAATACTGAAGCAAAAGAAGAAAGATAAATAATTTACAATTTTTTAATAAATCCTTAAGAAGTTAACGATAAACATTCCTTTTGTTGAAGCTTTGGAACAAATTCCAAGTTATGTGTAATTTATGAAGGATATATTAAACAAGAAAAGAAAGTTTACAGATCATTAGACCATTGCACTCAGTGAAGTGTGTAGTGCTATTATTCAGAAAAAACTTCCTGAAAAATTAAAAGATCCTCGTAGTTTTACTATACCTTGTGCTATTGGTGAAAACTTTTTTGGAAAAGCTTTATGTGATTTAGGAGCGAGTATCAATCTTATATGCCTTTATCGATCTTAAACGTTTAGATTTGGGAGAGATTTCCCGTACTACTGTAACTCTTCAGTTAGCTGATCGATCAATAACTTATCCTAAATGAGTTATAAAAGATGTATTACACCATTATTAACTCTTTTTTTTATGATATGGAGGAAGATAAAGAAATTCCTATTTTTTTTAGGAGACCTTTTCTTGCTACCGTACGTGTTGTGATTGATGTGCAAAAAGGAGAGTTAACATGAGATTTAATGAGTGAGAGTTAATGAGAGAGTTAATGATCAAGAAGTAACATTTAATCTTGCAAAAGCTATGAAATATCCAGCAATAGAAAAAATAATGAATTTTTTAGGATGGAAGTAATTGATTATCTTAAATAAGAAATCAAATGTGTTGCAAAAACTACAAATTTAGAAGATGTCATGTCAACTTTTGAATTTTTTGAAAACAAGAATGAAATAAAAGAAGAAGATTTAGATTATATCAGGGTAAATTTGAAACTTTAGACTTGTTGGAAAATGATAATAAAAATCTTATTCCTTCAAGTATTAAACTACCTAAACTTGAACTGAAAATATTACTTGCCCATTTAAAATATGTATTTTTAGGAGAGTAATCTAGATTGCCTGTTATTGTATCTTTTGAATTAACAAAAATTAATAGAGATTTTAAATAAATATAAAAAGACTTTTGGATGGACATTAGAAGTTATTAAAGGAATTAGTCCTTCTATTTGTTTGCAAAAAATCCTATTAGATGAACGATATGAACCTAAAGCTAATCCTCAGAGGAGATTAAACCGAATAATGAAAGAAGTTATTATAAAAGAAATTCTAAATAGCTAGATGCTGGAATTATATATGCAGTGCATAAACTAGTCTTATTCATTATGTTCCTAAGAAACAAGGAGTGACTGTAGTAGTGAATGAAAAGAATGAATTAATTCCAATAAGACAAGTCACCGGATGGCGAATCTATATTAACTATAGAAAACTAAATACCGCCACTAGGAAGGATCACTTTCCCTTATCATTTCTAGACCAAATGCTGGATAGGCTAGTTGAACACCAAAATTTTTGCTTTTTAGATGGATATTTTGTTTACCATCAAATACCTATAACTCCAGAGGATTAAGAAAGACTACATTTATGGGTCCTTATGGAATTTTTGCTTCTAGAAGAATGCCTTTTGGTTTATGTAATGAACCTGCAACTTCCAAAGGTGTATGAAGTCTATTTCTTGTGACCTAATTGAACATGGAATGAAAGTTTTTATGGATGATTTATCATTATTTAGAACTTCATTTGAATTATGTTTAAATAATTTAGAAAAAGTACTAGAAGTATGTGAAAAAATCAACTTAGAAAAAATCAACTAAAAAATCAACTTAGCACTAAATTGGGAAAAATGTTAATTTATGGTTGTAGGAGGAATTGTACTTGGGCATAAAATTTTTGAAAATGACACGAAAGTAGCTCTTGAAAAAATTCAAGTTATTGAAAAATTATCACCTCAGACTAATGTTAAAAGGGTAAGAAGCTTTTTAGGACATGCTGGTTTCTACAGGCGTTACATAAAAAAATTTTGTAAAATAACTAAGCCATTATGCCAACTTTTAGAAAAGAACACAAAATTTGATTTTAATGAGGAATGCATAAAATAATTTGAATTATTGAAAGAAAATTTAATCATTGCACCTATAATAGTTCCACCTGATTGGGAGAAACTATTTGAAATAATGTGCGATGCTAGTGATTATGTTATTGGGGCTGTGTTAGGACAAAAGCACAACAAAGTTTTTAAAGTAATATATTATGATAGTAAAACTCTAAATGATGCTCAAATGAACTACACTACTACTGAAAGAGAGTTACTCACTATTGATTATGCTTTTGATAAATTTAGACCTTACTTAATTAGAACTAAATGTATAGTGCATACAGATCATTCTGCTATTAAATACTTGATGCAAAAGAAGGATGCTAAACCTATATTAATTAGATTGATACTTCTATTGCAGGAGTTTGATTAAGAATTTGATTTTACATTGCAGGAGTTTGATTTTACCGTAGTTGATATAAAGGGAAATGATAATCAAATAGCTGATCATTTGTCTAGACTAGAAAAAAATATTAACTAATTTTGTAAATGAAATATTAAAGAATTTCCCTGATGAAAAATTATATAGTATTGATGAATTGAATGTACCGTAGTATGCCGATATAGTAACAGAAATATCAAATCATGAAACTAAATGAATTTTAGAAAAAGCTGTAAATCTTTATAAATTGGATTGGTCTGCTATATTTGATACTTCATTATGGCCATACAAAACTACTTATAAGACTCCCAGAGTAATGTCCCCTTATAAACTTATTTTTGGAAAAACATGCCACTTACCAGTAGAATTGGAGCATAAGGCATTTTATGCTATTAAAGAATTTAATTTTAATTTAAAGGTTGCTGGTGAGAAATAATTATTGCAACTCAATGAACTTGAGGAGATTAGAAATGAAGCATATGATAATGCAAAAATCTATAAAGAGAAAACGAAAATATGACATGATTGAAAGATTCTTCAAAAAATGTTTGAACATGGACAAGAAGTTTTATTATATAATACAAGATTGAGATTATTTCTAGAAAAAATAAAATCTAGATGGTTAGGATAATTTAAAGTGATTAAAGTCTATCATTTAGGAATAAGAGAATCAAAAGATTGATTAAGAAATATGATATTATTCATAGATTCTCTACTGCTTATCATCTTCAAACTAGTGGTCTAGCAGAAATATCAAATCATGAAACTAAATGAATTTTAGAAAAAGCTGTAAATCTTTATAAATTGGATTGGTCTGCTATATTTGATACTTCATTATGGCCATACAAAACTACTTATAAGACTCCCAGAGTAATGTCCCCTTATAGACTTATTTTTGGAAAAAACATGTCACTTATCAGTAGAATTGGAACATAAAGCATTTTGGGCTTTTAAGGAATTTAATTTTAATTTAAAGGTTGCTAGTGAGAAAAGATTATTGCAACTCAATGAACTTGAGGAGATTAGAAATGAAGCATATGATAATGCAAAAATCTATAAAGAAAAAAATGAAAATATGGCATGATTGGAAGATTCTTCAAAAAAAGTTTGAACATGGACAAGAAGTTTTATTACATAATACAAGATTGAGATTATTTCTAGAAAAACTAAAATCTAGATGGTTAGGATAATTTAAAGTGATTAAAGTCTATCATTTAGGAATAAGAGAATCAAAAGATTGATTAAGAAATATGATATTATTCATAGATTCTCTACTGCTTATCATCTTCAAACTAGTGGTCTAGCAGAAATATCAAATCATGAAACTAAATGAATTTTAGAAAAAGCTGTAAATCTTTATAAATTGGATTGGTCTGCTATATTTGATACTTCATTATGGCCATACAAAACTACTTATAAGACTCCCAGAGTAATGTCCCCTTATAGACTTATTTTTGGAAAAAAACATGTCACTTATCAGTAGAATTGGAGCATAAAGCATTTTGGGCTTTTAAGGAATTTAATTTTAATTTAAAGGTTGCTAGTGAGAAAAGATTATTGCAACTCAATGAACTTGAGGAGATTAGAAATGAAGCATATGATAATGCAAAAATCTATAAAGAAAAAAATGAAAATATGGCATGATTGGAAGATTCTTCAAAAAAAGTTTGAACATGGACAAGAAGTTTTATTATATAATACAAGATTGAGATTATTTCTAGAAAAACTGAAATCTAGATAGTTAGGATCATTTAAAGTGATGAAAGTCTATCATTATGGAACTGTCGTTTATTAAGGATCCTAACATTGGAAATTTTTTTAAAGTTAATGGACATCGATTGAAACATTATTATGAAGGGAACATAGCACAATTTAAAGAAGTTTAAATGTTAAGTCAACCCAACTAACCAAATGGTATGTCGGGCTGACGACGTTAAACTAAGCGCTTTATGGGAGACAACCCATATATAAATATATATATTTATGTATTCCTATTTTTTTTGATAAGTGTTTATATATAAGTAGATAATAATCATACAAAATTTTATATATTATAAAAAAAGAAAAATATTGGTATTAGAGGAAAATTTAGAATTGAATTAATAAAAAACATAAAAGTCACAATTTTTGGCCACTGGCGCCAACGATGCCAGAATGGGCACTAACGACGCCCGCGTAAACGAACCAAAGCACTGACAGCTCCATCGGGAGTGCTGATGGCGTCGAGAGCAGTTTGATAGGTTTGGCAAGATTTTGCTTCATAATAACCACTGGGAGGTGTTTTTAAAGTCCTAAAAACTGCCTTGGATGACCAGAAACTTCCTATTTTTAAATTCCATGACATCCAATTCCAGAAATACTTCTAGGAATGGAGTTTTCATTAGAGGAAATTTTATCAGTTTTGACGCACAAATATTATACGACAAAGTTATTACAAAGAAGAGGATTATCAAGAAGAGAGTCTTTATCAATCATGAATTGATTATACCAAGTTCTCTGATTGATAAAATCATTGTACAAAAGCGATGTGAAGTTCTGTGCTACACTACCGCTGCAGCTGTTGTACCATTAGCGAAGGAATTCTATGCCAACTTACATGAAATTATTCAAGGAGTAGTCTTCATATGAGGTAAGGTCGTACCATTTAATACTGCACTAATTAATGAGTTGCATATGATAGAAAATGTTCCAATCTGTCATTATACAAGTTTTATCCCTACCAGAGATTTGATGCAAGTTTTCTATAATTTTTTGACTGATGAAAGTGATGTTTGGGAAATGCGAGATGAAGGATATTTTAGTTTCTCTGCTTCATTGCTTAATCCAATATCAAAGCAATGACATTTCTTCATTTATACAAAATTACTCCCTGCCATGAAGATTAGTAGAGTCACAAAAAAAAGTGCTATTTTGAATTATTGCATTCAAATGGAAAAACCCATTGATATAGGATCTATCATATTTAAATCAGTTACGGGTATTATTATGAATGGGTCATTTTATGGACTTGGGCATCCTTCCACAATTTTCCTACTTTGCAGTCAATCTCAAGTTCCATATGAAAGTTGGGAAAAAGTTTTATTACCTTGGGAGCCCATGATTCCTATTGATGATAATTATGTGGGAATGGGAATGAAGCATTAGATATTATCTTAGATCACTCATCACATGCTTCAAATCCATTGATGCCACCAACAGTTGGAAGTTCACTTGCTGTGGAAAAAAAATTGAATAAAATTGAAAGAGAACTTCAAAGTATTACAAATGCAATAGGAGATCTTAATTACCTTTTTGATCATCTAGATTGGAGTGTGAAAGAGAATTTTGATCATACTGGAACATTTGAAGCAGAATTAGTGCGGATGTTTATAGAAAAAGGATGGATCGAAGAAAATTCGACTCATCAATTCTCGTACAGACCCTTCTACAATCTGTTCGTTCATTACCAGTCGATGAGATATATCAGAGGAGGAGAAAACACTAAAGATGAGGCAGAACAAATGAAGAATTTGAACTCTCTCTACTAATTTAAAATACTTATGTACTAAATGTGATTGTGTGGATTAGATTTAGTTTGCTTTGCTTTAGAATTCTAAACTTTGATTGTGTGTATAGTTTTGTGTTAGCATTTAGTGTTGTGGGTTGATTTTGATGCTGATTTATAATTTAGTTTGCTTATGATGTGTGAAAGTGATTAGAAAAATGTGTTTGTAAAAGTATATTTTCATATATAAAAGTTATTTTGTTATTTTTTGTGAAAATATTTGTTTGTTAATTATTCATGTATAAAAAATTGTGTTTAAAAATACTAAACAGACTTGGGAGAAAATTGAAAGGAAATTGAAAATTGAAAAAATTGAAAAAAATGGAATTTTTAGGCCTTTAGCGCCGACAACGCCCTCGACCCGAGAACATCCTTTAACCCTTTAAATTCACAATTTTCATCATAATCCACCATTTTTACCCTTTGAGTCACCTTCAACCTACGATTTTTGCACCTAGGGTCATATTTGCATGGATTTGAGGTGATTTTAAAGCAAAGGAACTTTGGATTTCATCTTCTTTAGGTAAGAGCTACACTTTGAACTAAAAAAATTTGATTTTCATCAATGATTTATCTCACATTGCTGAGATAAAAAAAGGTTGGAAGAGATTTTGTGAAAATCTTTTGGTGAAGAACTCTTACTTAGTAAATTTAAGTACAAGGCATTTTACTTTGTGATTTTTGGAATTTTTTCAAATTTTTTCAAATTTTTTCTAGATTTTTGATGGCACTAAGAATGAGCAAGGAAAAAATAAAATTAGATTTTGATGAGCAAAAATTTTTTTAACTTTAGGGTTAGTGCTCAATTCAATAGTCTACTTGAGCATAAGAAAGTGTTTTCGGGTCGGGGTTTTAAAAATCCGGTAGGAGAAGTCGAGTGATAAATCATTTCTCGACAGTGGGAAAATTTTTGTTATTTTACTGTCGATGCGATTATTGGTTTAGTGATAGATTGGTTTAGTGATGAAATTCTATGCCAACTTTACTGAAGCTTCTGACAACTTTTTTTTTGTTCGTGGAAAAAGGGTGGAGTTTTCTCCAAGAAAATTAATGATTTTTATCAGTTGGATGATGTTTACAGTTGCCAGTATAAATCATTTTCTGCTACTAATGAGGCCTTAGATAAGGTTATTTATTTTTTTACTGATGGAAGAGGTACCTGGAAAGTCAAAAAAGGTGTTAAGATAAACTTTCCTCTTTCTATGCTTAATGTAGTATCTAAGGCCTGACACTACTTTATTTCTGGAAGTTCTGACTACTTTATTTCTGGAAGAATGATTTCAACAAATCATCATAGTGAGGTGACCAAGGATAGAGCCATCCTGAACTTCTATATTCAGCAGGTGATGAGGATAATGTAGGCTCTATTATCTATATGAACACTAGATCTATTGCTTTGGGAGAGACCACTGGTGGTTTGGCACACCATGCACTTATTTTCACACTCTATGAACAGGCGGGAGTTGATTTTAGACCTGTAGATAAGAGGATTGAGCTTCTAAGACCTATGGGGCCTGCCAATATAAAGACATATGAATCTCATGTTGATTGGCTCATGTTGATCATGTTGATTGGAGATCTGGAAGTAAGACCAAAGATATTCCTTCTACTTCGAGGACCCCTACTTCTAGTGACACTACTAACTGAGAACTTTTAGACCAGATGATGCTCTAGCAGGGAGATATCTTAAGAATATATCATAATTTACAAAACATGGATGCAAAAAATGATCACACTGATGATTTGATACGACAAAAGTTTGAATATGATGCTGCTTATGATGATGCGTTGGTGAGATACATAAAGGGTGATCATTCAATTCAGTTATCTACTCACCCTATTTTTACTCCATATCAACGATAGAATTTGGATGTAGAGGATGAAGAAGATGATGACTGGTGATCTTTTATTAGTTTATATGTTTGATTGTACTTTTTTATTGTGTTGCTTTTTTTTATTTTATTATTGAGACTATTTGTTAGATTGCCATACTCTGTTTTGTTGTTATGTTGTTTTGTAAACTGTAGTTTGTAAAACTATTTTTATTTCTCAAATTCAGTTTAGTTCTGTTGTTAGTTTCAGCATTTTATTAAATGTATTGTAATTAATTCTTTCTCAGTAGAATTTATATGTATTATGCGCAATTTAATGTTTTAAGTCTTGTAGCTTTTTATATTAGCACCTGCAGTATATCATAATTAAAGTTTCAAAATCAGAACCTTCAACCGGTATGTCTTTTCTTTATGTATTTAACATTTTCTTTTACCCTTTATTTTTCAATTCTTCATAGTAAAGCCATTTAAAAACTTAAGTTTGGCGGGAAGAAAAATTCCTTTTTAAAGAAATAAACTTAATTTTGTTTGTCCTCACTTAACTATATTTTCAAAATTTTAAATTTAACATGACATTTGGTAGTAGAGGATAACTTTAGATAACTATATTTATGTTTCTAAATATATTGTAAACTTAAGTAAAAATTTTCAATAATAAAGGTTAATTTTAGAGATTAAGAAATTTGGTATAAAAGAAAAAGACTATGTTTTTCTATTTTAACTAAAGAAAATTGTATTTTTGAAATATTAAAAATCTTAAAGGATCATGTAAGAGGAAAATAATTAAACTTTATGTCTTTAAGCTAATATAAATAAGCTAATATAAATTTTTTAAGTAAAGAAATGTGACAAATTTTTTACTTTAAAAAGAGGATAATGAAGTTCAAAATCATTAAAGGCTATCCAGATATAGTAATACTCACATATAAATAAAAAAGGAAAAGAAATGATTGAAAATGATCCTGAAAAGAAAAAAAAAAGAGAAAAAAAGGAGTAGAGATGTGGGGAGAAGCTTGAGGAGATGTCTAATTAAAAATTGGCTTCATTTTAATCAACTTAAGGAAGAAGACTCGACTACATTTTCTAAACTTTTATTTGAGTATTAGCTTATTGACTAGTAAAGTTTTATAAAGTTCTTTTTCATATGGATATTTTAAGTGACTTTAATATGACAATTTGTAATTTTTCTTGAAAAGAATAGAGAATCAGAAATCTTGGACTTGATTGGTAAATATTCCTATACCTTTAGTATTAACTGAAGTTGTTTTGAATTTTTTTTTAAGTTATGCTATTGTATTTAGTGAACTTTAGTACACTTAAATATAAAAATCTAAAAGTTGAATTATTTACCATAAGTCATATTTTTATGTAGTAGAGGGGTTACTTGAGGACATATAACATGTAAGTTTGGGAGATTTTGATACACCAAAAATATGCATTTTTAGACCCATATTTTATACTCATTTTTGGTGATATTGCACTTTAATGGAAGATATTTTTATGTTTTTTTGCAGGTTGTTGAATTTTAGGACTTGAAGTAAAAAAGAAGCAAAAAGGAAGCAAAAAGGATGAAATTCGGAGCAAAAATGAAGAAGTTAAAATTTTGTTTAGCGCTGACGGTGCCAGAAGCAGTGCCGGCGGTGCCTGTTGACAGAGAGCACATATTAAATTGTGGAACACTGGCGTCGATGACACCAGAATGTGCACCGACAGCGCCAATGTCAGTTCAGCCCTTGTTACTAGAAGATTCGATGAATTTGGATGCTTTTTGAAGAGTTTTTGGAGGCAGCTATTGGAGAACCAACTCTAGGCTTTATTTGGGGACAAAATTGATCAGAAATGTGACTCTTCCTGACAACTTATCGCCCCTATTCAACCTTCTACGCATCACACATTCTTTCATTTTTCATTCCACAACCATTTATAGTCCATTTTTCTTATATTTTAGAGTTTTGTGGTGAGATTAAGCGTGAACTCTTCTTTAAGAGTGTTGGAGAAGGAGAAAAGTGAGAGCTTTCTTCTTCCTACATTTCCTAGAAGAGGCTACAACAGATTTTCTTTGAGAAAGAGTTTCAGATAAGTGTTGTTTGTTTATTAGTGTTGTATGAACTTTCTTTTATATATCAAATTTGTGTTTTGTTGTATCTTTCTCATGAAGT
>NW_018253736.1:0-8184 GCF_001263595.1 Phalaenopsis equestris | reverse complement strand
AGTCGATGTAGGAGAATTTTGTTCATGGAATTAAGTGCAAAAAAGTATGGAAATATGCTTTTTTTGGGTGTAGAATTGAAGAATCTTTAGGGTGACAGACTAAAATCCCGAGTCGGTTTTAGTGTTTAAAAACTAAAGCAAGAGTTAGCCTTCAGGTGAAGGGAAGTGGGAGCTCTAGAGTGGGAGCCAATATCCTCCTAGCCTAACTATGGATTTAGGGACTAAAACTGGGATTAACAAATGATTTTCTACAACACTGTGTCAGGGTAGAGAATTAAAACTGCTTCTATTTGGCTCAATATTAAAACCATTTATCTCATCTCATTTTACCAAAATCTCCTTGTAGTGGGAAATGTGTATTTTCACATAAGAAATCTTCATAACATAAATATAGTTTAATACTTTAGTAGTTACTATTTAAACTTTGTATTTCAGTTCTGTTATTAGTTAAATAATTTAAATTTAGTTCACAGATAATATCTCAACATTTAAAATTAGTGACAGTAATTTTGTTTTGACTTTATGTGAATTTCCTAGTAAATTTATCATTTTAAATTTAAACCTTCCCCGTGGGATCGATATTTAGAGCTTAAATAGAAAGTCCTTTATTACTTGATAATGATACATATACTTGCTTAGAATCCCAACATTAATTGCTTAAATTTCTAATTCATAAAATATTGCATCAAACTTTTGGCACCTTTGCATAGCGTAGTCCACTATATAATTTTTACAAAACTATATCATCTAGGATCAATTATATTGCATATTTATTGTTATATCTGTCGTGTGTAATTTGTAGTATTGAAAAATATTTGTAAAATTTACACATTAAATCTGACTGAATCAAGTTTTTGGTGTTTTTGCTGAGGAAGTAACAGAAAGTAGTATTAGTATGTTATTTAATTTTATTTTAAATGTAAAAATATATATATATAAATAAATAAAGAGTGTTTGTAGTTTAGTTTTGATCATTTTCTTATTTAAGTGTGATCTCTTATTTTTAATTATTTGCTTTATTTTTTTATGCATAGTGTATGATCTGAAAATTTAGTACCTTACGATTCTGAGTTAGAGAGAATAATTAGAAAAATCTGGAACAACAAAAAAAGAAATTGATCATCTTAGCAAAATAACATGTTTTTTAAGTAATGGTGGAAATGAAAATGAACATCATTAGAGACCTTTAAGAGATTTTGTTAATCCTACATCAGATGAAATTTGTTTGAGCATACAAAACCTTGTTGTAGCTGCCAATTCATTTGAGCTTAACCTGTTATTATCCAAATGGTACAAAATAATCAGTTTGGAGGAACACCAACTGAAGATCCTAATTTACACCTAGATAGTTTTCTAAAATTGTGTGCTACACTTAAAAATGATGGAGTGACAAATGATGCTGTCAGGCTTATACTTTTTCCTTTTTTACTAAAAGATAAAGCTAAGATGCTGTCTCTGAGTGAGTATGTTTCTCATGTTGTTAAACTCATTAGCACTTGAATCTATTAGAACATGGGGAGATTTGTCACAAAAATTCTTATCAAAATATTTCCCACCTTCAAAAACTGCTAAGCTTAGAAATGATATCACATCTTTTTGTCAGTTTGAAGGGGAATCAATTTATGAAGCTTGGAAAAGATTCAAAGATCTCCTTAGAAAGTGTCCACACCATGCGTTGCCAGATTGGTTAATAATTTAAACTTTTTATAATGGATTGGTTGGATCTCTTAGATCGATAATTAACGCTACTGCTGGTAAATAATTAATATCAAAATCATTCGATAAAGCATATTCATTAATTGAAGAGATGACTACTAATAATTTTCAATGGCCCTCTGAAAGGGTAAATCCAAAAAGAGTTGCTAGTATTCATGATTCTGATGTAATATCTATGTTAGCTACCCAAATAGCTGCTATATCAAAGAAGATAGATCAATATGGAACGGATTATTCTCAGACAACACCGTTGTTTGAGGAAAAATCATCATGAAAAATGCTAGAATCTGAATCTTCTTATGAGACTTTAAATGAAATAAACAATTTTTCTAAAAATCCTTATGCCGATTATTAAAATCTTGGTTGAAATAATCATCCAAACTTTAGTTTGAGTAGCAATAACTTGAATGCTACAAATCCACAATGGGGAAAAAATGTTGCAAACCCAGTGGGAAATTCCAACAATCAAGGAAATCAAGCTTATAAACCTTATTACCCCCCAAAATTTAATAATTTGCAAAGTAAGGAGAAAAAGTTATCAATGGAAAAATTTATATTGCAAATGGGAATTCAATTACAGAGTCAAGGAGCTACAATCAGAAACATGAAAAATAAATTAGTATGTATTACTACTGCACTTAGCAATAGACCTCTAAGAACATTGCCCAATAATGTTGAAGTAAATCCTAAAGATTAGAACAATGAGCAAATAAAAGCTATTCAACTGAGAAGTGTAAAATAATTAGAAGAAAGAGTTCAACGAGAAGTTAAAATTGAAAAAGATGGGGTGGAAAATAAAAATTCTGGTGAAGATATTCATTATGAGTCAGAAACATTGTGAGTCAGAAAGTACTATTAAACTAATGAAAATCACTATAGAAAGACCACCAGCTCCATTTTCTCAAAGATTGAAGCAGAAGTATATAAATAATCAATTTTCAAAATTTTTGGAAATTTTGAGGAAATTGACGATAAACATTCCATTAATTGAAGCTTTGGAACAAATGTCAAGCTATGTAAAGTTCATGAAGGATATTCTTAATAAGAAAATGAAGTTTGTAGATAATGAGACTGTTGAACTCAGTGAAGAGTGTAGCGCTATAATTCAGAAGAAGCTTCCTGAATTACTTACAGATCGTAGAAGTTTTACAATTCCTTACGATCTTGGTGAATAACTTTATGGAAAAGCTTTTTGTGATTTAGGAGTTAGTATTAATCTTATGCTGTTATCAATTTTCAGAAGGTTGGGTTTAGGGAATATTTCACCAACAACTGTAACTCTACACTTAGCTGATCATTCGATTACCTATCCTAAAGGTGTTATAGAAGATGTTTTAGTAAAGGTTGATAAATTTATATTTCTTGTGAACTTTATTGTAGTAGATATGGAGGAACATAAAGAAATTCCTATTATTTTAGGTAGACTATTCTTAGCCACTGGAAGAGCTTTACCAGATGTGCAAAAAGGAGAACTAACTATGAGAGTTAGTGTTCAAGAGGTTATATTTAATATTACAAAATCAATGAGATAACCTGCAAAAGAATAAGAGATTAAATGCTTCAAAATGGATATTAAATGAGTATTTAAGACATAAATATTTTAAAAAGACATACGAAAGTGAATTTGAAAAGGAATATATGAAATATCAAGATGAGGATAAAATCCAAGATGAGTCTGTGAAAGTGAGTACAGAAGAATTAAATATGTTAAGGAAAAATTTGAAATGTTAGACCCTGCAGAAAATGACAAAAATTTGATTTCATCTATTAAGAAACCCCCTGAACTAGAATTGAAAACACTTCCTACACATTTGAAGTATGCATTCTTAAGAGATTCATCTACACTACCTGTCATAGTATCCTTATAACTAACTGATGTGCAAGAACAACAATTGTTAGAAACTTTGAAAAGATATAATAAAGCCTTTGGATGGACATTAGCTAATATTAAAGGAATTAGTCCTTCAATCTATATGCATAGAACTTTATTGGAAGATTAACATAAACGAAGGACTGATCCTCAAAGGAGATTCAATCTTATGATGAAAGAAATGGTTAAGAAAGATATTATTATTAAGTTAGATGCAAGAATAATATATCCTATTTCAAACAGTGCTTGGGTGAGTTCAATTCACTGTGTTCTAAAAAAAGGAGGTGTAACTGTAGTGATGAATGAGAATAATGAATTAAAAATAACAAGGCAAGTCACTAGATGGAGAATCTGCATATATTATTGAAAATTTAATTTTGAAACCCAAAATGATCATTTTCCTTTACATTTTTTTGACCAGATATTGGATAGATTGACCAGGCACAAATATTTTTATTTTATAGATAGATATACCGTGATCACCAAATACTTATTGCCCTAGAGGATCAAGAGAAAACAACATTTACTAGTCCTTATGGAAGTTTTGCTTTTCGACAAATGTCTTTTGGATTATGTAACACACTGTAACATTTCACATATGTATGCTGTCAATTTTTAGTGATTTGATTGAAAAAGGTATTGAATTCTTTATGGACAATTTTTTTTTGTATTCGGAACTTCCTTTGAAATATGTCTAAATCAACTAGCAAAAGTTCTGAAATGTTGTGAAAAGACTAATCTCATTTGAACTAGAAGAAAAGTCAATTTATGGTTGCAGTGTTGCAGGAGGAATTGTTCTTGGAAATAAACATTCATAAAATTGCATGGAAGTAGATCTACAAAAATCTAGGTTATATCAAACTTACCTCCACCTACTATTGTAAGAGGAGTTAGGAGCTTTTTAGGACATGTTGGATTCTACAGGCGATATATCAAAGATTTTTAAAAAATTACTATGCTTTTATGCCAACTTCTAGAAAAAGATGCAATGTTTGACTTTAACCAAGATTGCCTTAAAGCCTTTAAAACTTTAAAAGTAAAATTGATCACTGCTCCTATAATTATTTCACCAGATTGGGACAAACTTTTTGAATTAATGTGTGATGCTAGTGATTATGCAATTGGAGCTATTTTAGGGCAGAAATATGATAAGATTTTCAAGATTATATATTATGCTAGTAAGACTTTTAATGATGCTCAGATTAACTATACTACCACTGAAAGAGAGTTATTAGCCATTGTGTATGTTTTTGATAAGTTTAGATTATATTTGATTGGAACTAAATGTGTTGTGCATACTAACCATTCTACTATTAGATATTTGATGCAACAGAAGGATGTAAAACAAAGATTAATTAGATGGATACTTATGATGCGGATACTTAATGGATACTTATGATGCAAGAGTTTGATTTTGTAGTAATTGATAGAAGATAGACTGATAATCAAATAGCTGATCATCTATCGAGGTTAGAACAGGAAGATAGACTTTTTTCCTGATAAACAACTTTATGTTGTAAAAGGATGGGAAATACCTTGGTATACTGTATTGTGAATTATATTATTAATGGTATTTTACCATATGGACTGACAAAACGATAGAAAAAGAAATTCATTTATGATTCAAAATCTTATTTTTGGGATGATCCTCATTTGTATAAATAATGTAAAGATTTAGTTATAAGATGATGTGTGCCTCATAAGGAAATTTAAGAGATTATTCAAAAATGTCATGATTCTGAATATGAAGGAAATTTTGGGAATGATAAAATTTCTTGAAAAATTTTACAATGTGGATTTTATTGGCTTACTCTATTTAGAGATGTTAATATAAATATAAAAACATGTAATCAGTGTCAAAGAGTAGGTAATATTTTTAGAGAAAATGAAATACCTCTAAATTTTAATTTGTAAGTTGAAATTTTTAATGCATGGGAATCATATTTATGGGACCATTCATGCCTTCATTTGGAAATACATATATATTGATTGCAGTGGATTATGTTTCAAAATGGATAGAAGTAATCACTTTACCTAAATGTGATGCTCGGAGTGTTTCAAAACTTTTAATTAAAAATATTTTTACAAGATATGGAATGTTGAGAGTAATCAATACTGATGGAAGATCTCATTTTAAAAATGCAATAGTTACAAGATTGCTGGAAAAATGTAATATAATACATAAAATTACAACTGCTTATCATCCCCATACTAGTGGTTTAGCAGAAGTATATAATCGTAAAATTAAGAGAATTTTGGAGAAGAGTATTAATACTAACAAAATGGATTGGTCTATTAGATTAGATACTTGATCTTATCATCCCCATACTAGTGGTTTAGCAGAAGTATATAATCGTAAAATTAAGAGAATTTTGGAGAAGAGTATTAATACTAACAAAATGGATTGGTCTATTAGATTAGATACTTGATTATGGGAATACATGACAGCTTATAAGACACCTATAGGAATTTCCCCATATAGATTAATTTTTGGGAAGACTTGTCACTTACTAGTTGAATTGGAACAAAAAGCTTATTGGGCTATAAAAGAATTTAATTTCAATTTGAAAGAAGTTGGTGAGAAAAGATTATTGCAATTGAATGAGCTTGAGGAAATTAGGAATGAATCTTACAATAAAGTGATGATTTATAAGGAAAGAATGAAATAATGGCATGATTGGAAGATAGTGACAAGAGAATTCGAACCTCGATAGGAAGTTTTATAATATAATACAAGATTGAAATTATTTTCTAGAAAATTGAAGTCTAGGTGGAAAGGGCCATTCATAGTTAAGAAAGTCTATTCCTATGGAGCAGTCAATATTGAAGACCCCAAGACTGGAATAATATTTAAAGTGAATGGGCACAGATTGAAACCTGATTTTGATGGTCGATAACCAAATGTTAAAGAAACTTTCATGTTGGATCACTCAGAATGAGACTGGGATGTCCGGCTGACGACATTAAACCAAGTGCTTTATGGGAGGCAACCCATATGTATCGTTGTTTACTTTGATTTTTGAGTTTTTTTTAAATCTTATATGTATTTTTATGTTTATGTCTTTATGTAATCCATGTATTTGAGAACAATGTTTAGAAAAATCTTTGTTTGCCTAATGTTGTGAAAACACTGAGAATTTATTTGATTAAAATTAAAATGACCAAAATTTTGGAACTGGCGTATGATGCGCCAGATTGGTGCATGATGCACCAAATTTCAGAGAGCTGGCGCATGACGCAACAGATTGGCGCATGATAAGCCGCAGCGATGAAAGTGATTTAAACGTTTCAAATGACAATTTTTGGCTGGGACACCTTGAAATAACTCGTAAAAATTGATTCCAAGACATATTTTAGGGGGGGGGAAACGAGGGAAGAGTCACCACTTTTCAATTCCTATGTCTTCCTACTCTAGAAACTCCGCTAGATTTAGAATTTTCAACTGAAGAAAGTTCATCAATTTCGACGAAAAAAAGTTGCATGATCGAGTTATAGTGAGAAGAGGCTTATCAAAGAGAGGGGATTTGTGAATTGAGGATTCAACACACTGAATACTCAATTTGAAGAAGTTATTGCGTAGAGGCTTTGGGAAGTGGTTTGTTACACTACTGCCGCTGTAGTCATCCCTATGGTGAAAGAATTTTATGCAAATCTTCATGGGATCAATAAAGGAATGATCTACGTGTGAAGCAGGTTTGTGCAGTTCACTTCTTCAAGAATCAACGAAATGTTTATGATCGAGAACGTGCCTATTTGCCACTATGCAATTTTTACCCCTATAAGAGACAACATAGATGAACTCTACTATTACCTTACTGATGAAGATGCTAATTAGGAAGCCCTTACCCCTATAAGAGACAACATAGATGAACTCTACTGTTACCTTACTGATGAAGATGCTAATTAGGAAGCCTAGGATGATGGAAATGTGAGTTTCTTGAATGTGCATTTTTCTTCATCCTTGTTAACTCCTACTTCAAAGGCATGGTACGGTCTACGATGAAAATTAGTAAGGTCACTAAGGAGAGTGCTATCCTGAATTACTGTATTCAAACTAGAAAATCGATTGATATTGAAGTCATAATTGTAAAATCTATTTTGGGTTTGATCGTGAATGAATCTGCAACTGGATTGGAACATCCATCTACTATTTTCCAAGTCTACAATCAATCACAAGTACCTTATGAATGTTGGGAGAAAGTACTACTGTCTTGAAAGCCGATGGATCATGAAGTCTACTGTAGTTGCATTGTAATGGGAGATGAAAATGATATGAATGTACTAATGGATCAAAGATCCTAGAATTCATCACCTATTCAGCTCTACAACAACTTGTATTACAACACTTCAGTTCGAACGCACTTTTGAAAAGGATCAAGAAGATAGAGAAAGAGGTGCAAAATCTTATGCATGAAATTAAAAATATTTCTGAAATGCTGGATCACCTGGATTGGAGACTTGGAGACTCAAGGAACTCAAGGAACATTTTGAACATACTGAGCATATTGAAGATGGTTTGGTACGTATGTTCAAGAAGCATGCATGGATTGAGCATGAAGACTTAACTGATGAATTTTCATTTAGGCCCTTCTACAATC
>NW_018253735.1:0-495 GCF_001263595.1 Phalaenopsis equestris | reverse complement strand
TTGTTGTGAATTTAATTATTTCAAGCAAAAACGAGTCAAAAACGAACGAACAAATCTTTGTCTGTGTTCGGCTCGTTTGCTTAGTCAACAAATCGAACATGAGATATTTAACGAGCGGAACGCGAGTTGTTCACGTACAACGGGCCTTTATGAGAACCCTAGTCATATGAAAGATTTATGTGACATAAACGTAAAAAAAGTAAAGTTTATGTGCTACATATGTAAATACATAGGAATTGAGTGGTGTAAAAACAATTTCATAAAAAAAAAAGTGGGATTAAAAATAGTTAGAATGGAATTAAGATGTGCATACTAAAAAATGTGTGAATATAATGCAGTAGTAATGTAGACGTGTAAACGAGACGAGTCAAGCTCGAGCCACCCTTACCTTGAGCTTGTCCTTAATTAATTTTATTGAATTTAAGCTCGAGCTCGAGCTTAAGTCTAAGAGTTCGAACATGTTTGTTTATTATAAAAGAGAGAAAATAATATTAA
>NW_018253734.1:141625-192867 GCF_001263595.1 Phalaenopsis equestris | reverse complement strand
TCCGTTAGAAAGTTACATTAGAAATTTGCTCTAGCAGCCTCATTGCATACGATATTCTGCTAATCTTATATTGTCTGGCGACTTATTGGCTAACGAGCTGAGAATCGCCATAGATAGCAATATCTGTTATATCCATCGAGATTTCCAATTATAACCCAGTAATTAAGGCTTCATATTTTGCTTCATTGTTAGTACATGGCTCTGTCAGGTGATAGGAGAATCTCAACATGCCCTTAACTGGCATGATGAAGATCAAACCAATTCCTGCTTTGCCTGGTATAATTGTTGCTGATCCTTTGTCTTTTTTGGCTGATGAAGTTCCATCAAAATACATCTCCCAGCATTGTGCATTGGAGAAATCCATCTGTAATACATGTTCATCTGGTAGTTCGTTATTAAGAGGGGACTCAGCTGGAAGTGGGTGTGCGGAGAGAAAATCTGCTAAAATATGTCCCTTGATAGCACAGAGGAGAACAAAAGTTATATCAAATTGTAAAAAAATCATCGACCATCTTGTTGTTGGTCGGGTCATCAAATTTTGTAACAAATTAACTTTTGAAATTAGAGTAACCTTATGAGAAATCATGTAATGCTAGAGCTTCTAGGCGGCGAAATCAAAGCTAGACAATGCTTCACAATAGATGGATACCTTATCTCCATCGGTATTAGATGATGAATCAAGTAGTAGAGTGCATTTTCTTTACCCTTGTCATTGACTTGAGCTAAGAGGGCTCTAAGAGAGTCCTCCAAGGCTGCGGTATAAAGTATTAAAGGTTTTCCCGGGATAGGGGCTGCCAGAATAGGAGGTGTCATTAAATATTTTTTAACATCCTCAAAATCTCGATGACATTTCTCTTCCCAAACAAATTTGGCGTCCTTCTTAACTAATGCCGAGAAGGGTTGACACCTACTTGAGAGATTAGAAATAAAGCGTCTCACATATGCCAATTTTCCTTGGAAGGAACGTCGTTGTTTCAATGTTTTGGGGGGAGGTATTTCTAAGATAGCTTTAATCTTATCCGGTAATCTTATCCGGATCTTATCCGGGTCGATCTCAATTCCCTGATAACGGACAACGAATCGTAGAAATTTCCGGAGGTAACTCTGAAAGCGCACTTCAAGAGATTCATCTTAAGATCATATTATCGTAATCATTCTAACACGGTCCTCAAATGATGCAAATGATATATTTTTTATTCACTTTTGATGACCAAATCATCCATGTAGAATTACAATTAGTTGTGAATGAGATCATAAAAAATCTTTGTCATAGCTCGTTGGTATGTCGCTCCAGCATTCTTCAACCCAAACGACATCACTGTGCAGCAGAAAATCCTGATATCTATTCTGAAGGATGTAAGTGTTGCATCTTTTGAAGCCATCTTGATTTGGTTGTACCCCGATGATCCATGCATAAAGGAGAAAATCTCATGTGTCAAAGTGATATCCACCATCATTTCTGGTATTTGCAATGGAAATTCATCCTTTGGACATGCTTTGTTCAAATCCCTAAAGTCGACACATACACGGATTTGTCACAATATTAGCTAACCATGTGGGGTATTGCTCTTCCCGCACAAAGTTAAAGTCTATTAACTTCTTCACCTCAACAATGACTTGTTGATCTATTTCGAGACACATTCTTCTTTGAGCTTGTTTTACTGGGGTCATATCTTTGTCCACCCCGAGTTCATGAACCGCAACTTCTGCTGACCGTCCTGACATTTCATCATAACTTCATGCAAAGCAATTTTTGAATTCTGTTAACAGTTTGACCAACTCTAAAGATTCTTCATCGTTGAGTAGAGAACATATAAATGTAGGTCGGGGCTTCTCTTCCGTTTCGAGGCTAATTTCCTTGAATTCATCAATACTTGACTTGATTTCTTCCTCAAATTCTAGCGAGGCATTTTCTATTAGCTTATCAGTAGAGTCATCCTCCACATCGAGGTAATTTTCTTCCAATTCATTTGTAACAATCATGCAAAATTTTGAATCATCGACTGGTCCGACTGTACCAAATCTGAAACCTTCTTTCGAGTTGGGAGTTCGACTTTTAACATCCCATAGTTTTCAAAAAGTTGTAATTTATCTTTTGGAATTTGTTTTGGCAAATGTCCCTATTGAATTAACTTTTTTACACAAGGTGAAAAGTAACCAAAAGGTAATTTCATTAATTCATTATGATCCTCATCCAAATTTACATGATTTTAAAGATTAATAGAGGTAAAAGCATAGTAAAATTTGATTGGCTTTGAACAAACACTACGGACTTCCTTGACAACTAAACCCTGAACCTTCTGAGGGAGGATCATTCACATAGTTGTTTATCCAATCATACACTATTTCATCTTCAGAACTTTCTTCATCATCAATGTTGATGGTCTACCTGACCTATTCAACAATCAAGTTAGTTCTTCCTCATCCACATCCTCGACCTCGACCTCGGGTGTGCGAAATAAAAGAACCCCCACCAACTCATTGCAAAAGAGTGGTGGAAGATTGCTGAAGCAGAGCTGAATGGCGAGCCTGAAGCAGAGCTGAATGGCTTCCTCTTTTTGATTCTTCTGAATCTTCCACTTTATTTGCCACAAGTTCACGAGAGAAGTCAATTTTCTTTAAAGGCGCACAGTTTAAAGGCGCATAGTAGGCGGCATCTTCATGAATGTTAACTTCATGATCTAAAAATGGCTGTAAATCTCCCTTGATGCAATGTTTTTGTCCTTGATTGTGTACTCGTGTAGAGATGACGAAACCATGTTGTGTTCATGAATCCATGGTCGACCTAGTAGAGTATTGAAAGAGGTCTCGACATCGATAATATGGAATTTAGCGGTTGTTACTAATTCTCCAACTTTCATAAGTAATGTAATTGATCTAAGAGCTCTCTCTCCCTTTTGGTTGAATCCTATTAGCATCATTTTATCGGTCGTAAGCTCCTAAGCTTCAATTTCAATATGGGCCAATGTTCGTAGGCTCATCAAGTTGAGGGATGCTCCAGGATCTACCAAAACTCTGGACAACACAAATCTATCAATGTTAAAGGAGATATAAAGTAGAAGATTATGGTCGGCGGTACCGAGCAACAAGTCTTCATATGTAAAGGTTACCCCAAGTTGTTCTTTCAATGGGCAAACTTCATCTGAGGATGTTTTGGCCAACTGGGATAAGCAAATCTCTGGATCAAGCAAAGCTGTATCCAGAGACTCTCTCATCTCCTTTGAAAAGATTAGAGTGTCATAGATGCTTAATTTGGTCGGCAACTTCCTAGGATGAGCTAGCACGTTGTAATCCAGCACGATGAGCTAGCACGTTGTAATCCACTTTGTATGATCCTCCGATCTTTACTTAGTTTTGTGTTTCTTCCGCTGGCGAAGGTGGAGGTAGCTCTTCTCGAGTTACTATTTGCTTTCCTTTATCCGTTGGAGCTTACCTTGTGAGTAATACTTTCTCGCTCGTTAAGTTCACTTCTATAATTTCTTCTTCTTGTTCTTCTTGCTTCTAAAGATGTCGTAGGCAAATCTTCCGGTGTTTCTTCTTTGTTGGAAAGATCTAAGTTGATGGCAAGTGGTGCACCGTGGCACTCGAGGATTGGTTCCTCACTCTCAGCGTTGTCGTAATCGGCATTGTCAATGTCTTCTTTGGTCTTACTAACGGTTCATCAAACTTAAGTATAATTTAAGGATTAGTTTGGGAATCAAGATTGAAGTTAGATTGGTCATAATCGAGTACGTTATCACTAGAAATAATTAAAATGTAGCCAAAATCATAATCATTATATTTATAAGACCTCGAAGGGGCAAAAAGATAATCATACAAGATCAGAGGTTTGAGGATTTTTTTCCCAGATTCCGAGACAACTAATCCAGCAGAGTCAGCTCCTATCCTACCCCCCATGCTATCAGTCTTCGTGGTAGTGTTCTTGTTCTTCTTCTTTGATGGTGGCAAATTTCCTTGCAAAATCTTCATCTCTTGCATGGCAGGCTAAAGAATCTGAATGGAGGCTTGCCTTGATGCATTCTGAATTTGGACCAGTATTTTCTTAGACGATTTGTTCCAAGTTGTGCTCCAAACTGTACTTCATTCTTCATTTTCTGAATAAGGATCTATCGGAGCGATTGACTTGGCCAAAATCATATTTACAGAACCTCTTTCATGTTATTTTAAATATTCTTTTGGGATTGTTATATTTCCTTCCATAAGATTTTTCTCGAGCCAATCCTTAAGACGAAACAATCCTCTATAGTGTGTCTAAGCATCTGGTGATACTAACAATAAATATGTTGATCCTGTTTGTAGACCCCTTTGGGTTTCTTTGGATCTGGTAATCTGAACTCAGGCTTCTTCATCAGACTTTTGAACATTTTTGGTACCGCTTCATCTTTGAAGGAATAAGTTGTTTTCCTTCATTCCATCAAGGATGAACCTTTTCTATTTTTCGTTCAGTAAGATCCCTTCTGAGGCGATTTCTGGCTAGACTGGCCATACTGTTGTGTCTGTTGTTGAGCATGTCTTGATGATGACTGGGAATTCTGATGTGGATTTTCTACATGTATCTTCATTGGTTCTTTTCCTTTATCGATCATTGCCACTATTCTGGACTTCTTTTTAAATGTTGTGGTCGTCCTAAATTTCTCTGCTTTCTCTTAGGAATCCATATGTTTGACTTCTTCTTGAAGATTGCTGACTTTGCTAAGTAGCTTCTCGAAGGACTTAATGGTGAGTCCCTTGAGCATGAAAGCTACTGACCCATGGATGCTCTTGAGTAAGATCTCAATTGCATGATGTTCCTGTAGCTAAGGTTCACATGTCATGCTAAAGTTTCTCCACCTCAAAATGTAGTCCACTAAAGTCTCATTGGGCTTTTCCTTCTCTACTACAAGATCTCTAATAGACACATGATGATGCGCTTCGGCAAATCTCTTCACGAACAATTGTTCTAGCTCGGCGAACATCTTGATTGATTTGTTGGGTAGTTTGACATACCAATCAAAAGCGATCCCTGAAAGGCTGCTGACAAACTTTCAAAAGAGCAAAGCTTTGTTACCTCTAGTATTACCACAACTGGCTCAAAAATGCACTATATGCTACATGGAATTTCCAGTCCCGTCAAATATCTTAAAGTTTGGCGACACGACACAAAACCCTTAGGGCGACACAAAACCCTTAGAGTAGGGTACGACATCGAACTCCTCCGGGTAAGGTCTACCATTCAAAATCAATGCACCACCCTTAAATTGGGCTAAGCCCTCTCAATCTTGTTGGACCATTTGCTTAAATTCCTTTTCTGGAATGACACTTGATAGAGAATCCTTCTTTTGTTGCTCATCTCTATTCGTTGAGGCAGCTTCCCTCCTTTCATCTGTGATATGTATAATCTCTGATTGATTGACTTCTGGGGAGGCTAACTGTGGTGGTTGGACTGTTCCTGAATTATGGCCTTGGCAGTCATGCGTGGCAGTCACAGCTGCAGTCATCTCTTCCATTCTTTTCTCTAGTAGACTAACCTGCTCATCCCTTAGAAGGATAACCCTACACAACTCATCTACGGCGTTCTCTTCGACGAGAGGTTAAGCGTCGCGCGTGGATGCAACGGAATGCACCGGATCGGGTCTCGATGACATGGATATCCATGAAATATTCCTCGAGGTAATCAATGAAATCAAAGTCTTCATCATCATCAATGGAAACTCCATGTTCTCGGGCCAACTCGGAAATCTCGACTCTGAGCTTTTTGACATTTTCTTCAATTATTGATTTTTGAAGCACCATGAGATCTGGAGGACTTTGTTGGACATCCTCTACTTGCTCATCCATCTTGCTAGCAATTGTTGTGACAATGTTGGATACTTCGGACCCTTGCATCATTCTATGATCCTGCCCTTCAGGCTCACTGGACCGTATCAGTACAGCGACCTTGGGTACCCACACCTTTTTCTTTGACGGTGATGTATTGAGACGGAGTGTCTCAGTAGAAACATCAGCATGTCGAAGAGAAGTATGCTCACATGGTGCAGACCAAATACAATATTGTGTGATCTCCTTATGAACTTTAAGAACATCCTTGTGACTGGTAATTGGTAGAATTCATGGACCCATACGTGACTTAACTGGTTGACGATCTCGGGTCTAGTGACAGCATAATCGGTAGCAACAATGGTGGTATCAACTATGCTTCCTAATCAGAACCATACGGGAATGCGAGCAGGGCAACTATGCTTCCTAATCAGAACCATACGGGAATGCAAGCAGGGAAAGCTTCAGTTGATTTCTGAGATTTTCTGGTAGATCTGACGTCTCTTAGAATTTCATTCTTCATGTGAGGGGATACTGCACATCCCACTCTTTTAAGTAACTCACCAACTGAAAAACCTTCTTCGGCAGCTAGTCTCTGGAAAATTGTACGGACTCAGGTGATAGAAGTAGGTTTTTTCTTCTCCCCACCATGTCTCTAGTCTCTGGAAAATTGTACTGACTCAGGTGATAGAAGTAGGTTTTTTTCTTCTCCCCACCATGTCCATGAGGTGACAGTAAATTAGCGACGATTTTCTGGGTACTTTCATACCCATTAATATCCATTAAGGGATGGAACCTACTCCCTTGCAGAAGTGGATAGTTCTCCAGTAATCCTGACTCCTCCTGATGTGGAACATCATCAATAGGTACTTCCTTAGAAATATGGGCTTTAGCAGCCTTCCTCCAAACCTTCCAGTTGTGGTTTCTCCTTTGGGTTTGGGTTAACGGTGTGGTCCTCAAACTCGATCTGATTTCAAATATTGACGGTGGGACAACCAATCCTTCAGCCGGGTCTTAAACAATCATAACTTCTTTTCCCTTAGCAGAAACGGGAATAGCAGGCTTAGTAGTTGCCATGGTGGCAGTAGGCTTGACTTTCTTCTAAGAAGGAAAATCCTTATGGCAGTTTAGGTTAAACTCAATAGACAGTTTCTGAACCTCTGGAGCGGCGAGTTTCATCACGATGAATGGGACTTTTTCGAGTATATCCTCGAGTTCATCAAATCCTGCTCCAAACTTGACAGTGGGAGTGATATTGTGTGCGCTGTGGCTCGTCGGCTACTCGCGAGAAAAAGTGAGCTTTGGGAACGTCGTTGCAACAACTTCAAAAAAAGAAAGCTATGAGTTTAGTTATTTGGTGGCCAATACCTCGTAATCATAGTGTTAGCACTAAAAATTAACAGAGGTCGATCTATAGACTGGGTAAGTCCTTATTTAATTTTATGGAGATTTTAAGATTTTAGTAAAAATAGTTTGAAAGTAGAAAGATTTAATTAATATAAGGAAAATTAAAGAGCAAGCACAACACAACACAATCTAATTTAATTTGCAAAATAGCAAATGAAACTTGAAAGGGAAAAAGTGAAGTTCAGGACCCAGTGCGGGACCAACTTTACAGCACACAATGCCGGCGTTGAAATAGTCCATCAACACACCTATTGGGGGCCCGACCCCACACTAAGACTAAAAAGTCCTTAACGGCCTCCTAAACCTTCATGTTCAAAGGTGATTGAACAGACAGTTCTGAAGTCCAAAAGAGTTGACCGTACTTACCCAATAAAGAAATGGGTGAAGCATGCCAACGGAAGATGGGTACTCTAGTTCATTGGGGACATGAACACTTTACCGATATATGAAGATAATATTCTCTGATTAATATGGAGAGAGAAGTTTGTCCCCAGCAGAGTTGCTAGAAGCTGTCAACACTAAAAATTTGAGGAGTTGCCCGCTGGAAGCTGTCGAATACAATACCAAACCGATCTCATATCCCTAGTACTTTAAATAAACGAGTCTAACACCATAAGCAATGGATCTACCCCGAAGGATAAGTACACTACTTACTTGTAAGACTCGATTAAATAAACTAAAGATTGTATGACTATCTGTTTGGTCTGTGAAAACCATTTTATTTATATGCCGACAAGTTTTCCTATTCAATACAAAGAATTAAATAGGGTTCATCTTAAGTTGGGTTCAGGAATGTTTCCTAAAGCTTCCTATAAGGGCAAACTTCTATAGTTAATTACATCTTAGATAACCGAAGTCACCTAGAAAACTCTCGATAAAAATCGGGGAATATTATCTTCAAAGAGGTCAAAAGGATAGAACTTTTCAATGAGATCAGAAAAAGAAGTGTGAAAGGGAAATGACTCAAATTTGGAACATTATTGTAGAATACAAATGAGGAAAACTAGGGGATGTCACAAACCCAGATGAACCTCAGTGACTTCCCAAGCTACCCTATGATTTGGCTTCAGTTTTGGAGAGAAATATTTAAATGTTTTAACCTGTCATATTTATTAATTAGGGCATACACTCACGTGAAATAATTACACAAATAACTTGAAAGATATGAGGATTTAGGTCATGACGAACGACAACCTTGGAATCCTAAGACGAGTTAAGGCTTAAATTGTAAAGTAGAGCTATACAAAGGCCTAAAGAAAAGTTGAAGATTTTTGAGGATTTATGTTGCATAAGCAAATCACCTCGAAGTCCTATGACTTGGTTGTTTAAATCTAAGGAATGGCTTAGCTGATATAGACATGTTCTACTGTTGAAGATGACCGTGCAGCCCACAATGTTAGCTCAAAGCTCCTCGTCGTGATAAATTTGAGTTTTCTAATGTATCAAGTTATGATGTCAAATCAGATTTTCCAAAGGGTCATGGTTATTTAAATATTATGGTGCATATTAGAGTTAATTAGAGCGACACTGGTTAGGATCCTACGGTTCTCTTGTTTTAGCACCATTATTTTCTTTCAGATTCACTTAGTCCAAATGAATTTACTAAACTCAACTTAATAAGTTCCTTACTTTCATTTAAACCGTGGGAAATCTCGTTAGCAACCATAGGTTACCTCCTCCAAGGGATTCTCAATCATCCGATAGAGACGTTTTAATTTAGTTGTAATTTTTGTTTTGTGATGTTTGTGATTAAATTTTGAGTTGTCTTACATTTTGAATGTTGTGGCGGTAAATTTTATCTTGATTGATTTTTAATTTTGTTTTTGGTTTTACGGCTATCCTAGCAGTTTTAATTTTCATGCAGGGTGACATCATTGTTTAACATGCAAGCTTGAGGCAAGAAGTAGAAAAACGTAAATGCAATAATTTAAAAGCATACCTATTGATTCTTCTCGTTCCTCCACCTGAAAGGTTAGTACTTGCAAGGCATGTATATAATTTTGTAGGGAATTTAAAGTGTAGGAGTAGATGAAGGTTTAACTACCAAAACCCAAGTTATGACTTTTTTGAATCTCAGAAGATCCTAGTGGATGGTTTTATAACAAAAATATGACAAGTTTAATTTGCCCTTCAGAATGTCCAATAGATTTCAAAATGCTCAAGGCATGACTTTGGACCACTTTGAAGATCTCTTGAAATATTCCGAGTTCATTTTGAACTTATCATATTATTCCATTAATCATCCGAGGTCAAAGTGTGACTACCCCGTTGCTCAGTCAAACTTGACAATTTGCAGGGTGACATCATTGTTTAACATGCAAGCTTGAGGCAAGAAGTAGAAAAACGTAAATGCAATAATTTAAAAGCATACCTATTGATTCTTCTTGTTCCTCCACCTGAAAGGTTAGTACTTGCAAGGCATGTATATAATTTTGTAGGGAATTTAAAGTGTAGGAGTAGATGAAGGTTTAACTACCAAAACCCAAGTTATGACTTTTTTGAATCTCAGAAGATCCTAGTGGATGGTTTTATAACAAAAATATGACAAGTTTAATTTGCCCTTCAGAATGTCCAATAGATTTCAAAATGCTCAAGGCATGACTTTGGACCACTTTGAAGATCTCTTGAAATATTCCGAGTTCATTTTGAACTTATCATATTATTCCATTAATCATCTGAGGTCAAAGTGTGACTACCCCGTTGCTCAGTCAAACTTGACAATTTAATTATCCTGAGGAAAGGATGCCCAATTAATTAATTGATGTTTCATTTAAAAGTTATGTGAGTGGGTGCCCCTAAGGCAAGTTTAAGTCATTTAAGATTGTGGTGCCCGCAATTAAGGTCAGACTTATATTGTTTAAAGATATTAATTTCCAATAATGTTATATTCTAAATCTGATCAATTGAATGTAGACATCGAGCCTATGTCACTATTAAGCCCTTAACAATCATGATAGGTGGAATGGTAATCATCAAAATTTTGATTTAAGTGATATGTATTCTTATTAAATGATCACATCATCCTCAACTTTGGGCTTAAGAAAAGTAAACTATCATCATTCTAGCTTAAGCTCATCACTTAAGAATCATTTGATCTTAATTGACTTTCAAGTCATGAAGATTAGGAGAATTATGATTTTGTTGATGTTGCGCAAAGGTGGTGAGTGAGTTTCTACCTTTCAATCCCATTACATTTCATTCATCCAAACATGTTCATTAAGATCAAAACTTCTTATTTTCCCTTGGTTAATCATAAATTTTGATTAAGAACCAAAATCTGAAATGACTATTTTGTCCTTGGGATACTTTACCTCATAACTCATTAAACACAACTCAAATGACTTGAGCATTCAGAGTGGCAAATCCATGAGTTAATTGAAACATCAGAGAAGAATAATGTGGTTTTTTTGTGTTTTGTTTAATTTAATTTAATTTAAATAATTATTTAAATTCGGGACATAGGATTTTCAAAATTGATTTATTTAACTTTCCAAAATAAAGTTTTTATTTTTTAGAAAATTATTAGAGGTTTCCTTGGGTCAGAGAAACACTTCATGATTTTTTGAAATAAATTATTATTATTATTATTTAATTTTGGATTAATTTCAATGATTTAATTAAATAAAAAATATTTTTTTAATTACCAAAATTATTTTTACATTTTTATTAAACTTATCTGAGTTAAAAAACTCATAGAATCAAATTTTGTATTTTTATGATTTTTAAATTTATTTATTATAATTATTTTAATGAGAAAATAACGAAAATTCACTTTTAAGCTTTTAAATTTTATTTTTAACTTAGAAAAATTAGAAATAACATACTAATGAATTCTAAGTGATCAGGTAAAACTTGTGCACATTTTGAACCATTTTTTTGTATTTTTAAAAATTTTAATTATTTTTATTATTTTTAATTCAAAATACACTTTAAAAATGACATATTTTCACAAAAATAGATTTTATTTATATTAAATGCCCCTGATCACAAGGAACGCAGAAAACTATTTTTCATGATTTTTCTAAGCTTTTTTAATTTATTATAATTACTTTTGTACAAAAATACAAAGTTTCCTTAAAAATCAATTTTAGTTTTAAACTAAACTAAATAGTTGTTAAATTTTTATAGTAGTTGTTAAATTCTTACAGTAATTAAACATGATTTTTATGCACAATGTGGAATTAATTTTATCAATTTTTTATAAGTATATAATTTACATAAATTAACACAAGGTGTACATTTGATTAAATATATAAATATACAAAATAATTCAAAACATCATAATATTTTTCCTAGACTTCTCTAATCACATGAAACCTACTAAAATTTAAAAAATTTTCAATCATACTTTGATTTACATATTAAAATTAGCCAAAATGACCACCCTAGCTTGAAAATTAGGGCTAGAAGCATAGAGATGTCTTCTGACCTTGGAAAAATCAGAGAACATCCCCTCTATGATGAGGAATAAACCTTAGAAATTTCAAGTCATGGTGAGCCATATTTAGTCATGGAGAATTGAAATACCACAGAGGGTATTTAATTAATTATAAATCATGTACTTGGCAAATAATTTTTATTTTTAGTCCATTTTATTCTCCTCTATTCACTGAGCAAGAAGGTATTTTTTTATTTTTATGATTTTTCTATGCAAAGATATGAATTTTTAAAGATCTGACATTTAATTTAATTCATAGAACCCCTATTTATCTACTTATCCACGCAGTGCTGACTGGATCATAGGCAGCTCCGAAAGACGACTCGGTGCGCTCCCATTCGTTGCACTTTCCACCTAGGCATGCCACGTGGTTTGCGGTTCACACACCAAGAGTCTATCTAGCTTGATCTCTTCCGTTCATTGGAGACACGCGCAGACGACATCCGTTCATCGTCCCCAATAGCCTTAACCGCGAATCGTCCACACTAAAACCATAAGATCTTTGCCTAGACTTAACCAAATCACATGGGGTTTATTTCTAAACCTTTATCTACTCAAGATGAACACATATACACAGTTAATCAAGTATGAAATCAAGCCATTACTCGTGGAGAATTAAAATAAGCTCGGGTTAGGGTTAAAGCTCAATACCTTTTTTCTGAGAGGGGAGATCTTAATCAGATGGCTGTGGTAGCTTCAATTGAGTCCATCAAACCTCAAACATGTGTTTCCCAAAAAGTCAAGTGATCAAAGTCAACAAATCTGGGTTTTAGGGTTGTGAGTGAAAGTGGGTGCAAGTGAGTGAACTAGCTCTAGACCAACACCCAAGGTCAACCTTAAGGCCAATCAATCCTATGAGGACTCCCCTTGAGCTTCCTCTATAATGACCCCACCTACTAAGTGCTAGAGGTTAGGATCAGTATATGGAACTTCAAGTTGAGCACAGATGAATTTAGAGTTTCTAAAGGTCAGGGTTCCTTTTCTAGTTTTCTAAGAATAGTCAATAGGAAAGTCCTATGGCTAGACCTTAGGCTACTAAAGAGGGAAAGCTAAACCTCAACCAAAAGTTAGGTCAACATCCACCTGTGGTGCACTCATCGATTATGCCCCCTGATTACGGAGAGGAAATGAGTCGAGAGACTTGACCGTCTCCTCCACCCTTTATTTCTTCTGTACTGCTTGCTTGACAAAATTTTTTCCCACTAGTTAAATCCCTTCTTTGTATCTCTTTGACCCGATTGATCGTCCTTTGTTCTCTAGATTCTTTCCTATTGGACGACCCTCATCCGTAGGTTACTTCTTCTGTGTCAGCTAAGTACTCTTATGTTTCTTCTTCTCATCACCTACAGGATGACAGAGTCTCTAAGTCAAAAACATGAAGGCATTCAACATAGCTTCTTTGTTTGTAGGTTTCTTATAGGTCGCCATCACTATTCTCTGTTAAAAAACTGATGAAAGTGCTTAAAATATTAAAATGGCGATGGAAAACTGATACGTAAGTATTATTTATAGGAAATACATGCATAGAAATCTAGGGACTTCAATTTTTAGAAGTACTTATTATGCAATAAATAAGTAAATTTTAACATTTAATTCTTTTATTCTTATCACAACTGACACTTTCAAAAAGTAAAAAAAATTAGAGAACTAAATATGTACATAAAAAGTATGACTGCACAAATTTCAAGAAAATTCAATGAGCCTCACTAAGAAAATACCAAAGGACTGCATCCGGATGGTCGAAAGACTGGGACATCAAGTGTCATTTTCCTTAGGGTTGATCGAAGAAAAGAACATTATGCACCTAAATAGTGGGACAACCATTTTCAATCAACTCCCTTGAATAATTCTGGGATTATTCATAAAGATGGGCAAAGGGCATCCATTTGTATCTTTCTAGTCCTACATGATGACCTCTTGGCCAAAGGGGAGTTGCCCATCAATTTACAGTGATACATCCTCTTCCTGATCATCTAAGTTCACCGTGACAACAAGAGGGCCAATATTGATGATTCCCTCAAGAAAGCCAATCAAAGTCCCTCCCGCGAATTGAAGAGCTTCTGGTCAACCAAATAATTATCAGGCGCTTGAATGTCAATATTAGCAGATCATTAAAAACCTCTCTTTAAATAGTTATGAATATACAACGGTGTCAACATCATATCAAAGTGTCCCAAAGACAGTTAAAAACATGAAAATGTGTACTGATGTAATAATTACTTATAACGCTCCCATTAAAACAGAGACAAAGATATAATTTTACTGGATACCCCTATGAACGATAAATAGGGATTATCTCTTCAAGAAATGACTACTGAACCTATTCACTGAGAACTTATGTTATTGTGCACTATATCTGTTTCTCTATGTTTCTTCCATCTTTCCAAAGTTGTATTCTTTGAGTGTGATCTATAAGACATTTTTAAATTCAATGAAGAGGTTTTGAAATGGTTTTTAAGAAACAATTTAATAGAACATTCTCAGGTTAACTAATATGGTAGAAGTTTTTTTTTATTTTTTATTTTTTACACTCTGTAATATATTGACCAAGGCTGGAGAATCGTCTCTATTTAGGAAAAAAATTGCGTACATAAGATGTACGCAGCGCCCTACGTCGTCCAATGGCCGCGTGCAAATCATCAATGTCGGTCCCACCGCCTTTATTCAAACGCGACCCGTCGACCCGACCTGCTCAGTTATAATCGAGTATAATTGAGCGGTACAGGAGGTGTAACCGAGCGGGCCATTACCGCGGTACCGCTCTAATAACAGGGTTGTAACCTTCCTGTAACCGCAAGATGAATGAACCACGCTTATAACGTGGCCGTAACCAAGATCTAACACAGTGCCGTGTAACCTAGCAATAAAAACGAGTTATAACTTCGTTGTAACCGAGACTTCATACCGCGCGTTGTAACCCAGCAGCATAACGCATAATTGAGTTGTAACCGAGAGAGAAAGTAAAGCGTAACTTTGCGGTAACCGCGGTAGTGATTGAAATGTCTGCGTAACCTGACGATAACCTAAGTAGCGAATGTAACCTTCCTTTAACGCGACAAATCAAATACCCGTGGTAAAAAAATTAGGGACAGTAAGAATTCTTATTTTCGTTCGCGCTTAGGGTTTGGATTCACTCGAACGTTACGTTGAAGTATTGGTATTGTTTAGGGTTTTGCTGAAAATGAATGACAACGACAAGGGTACGACGACGTTGGAAGAGGAGAATGTTGCCCATTTTGACGAGGCGGAGAAGCCGGACGTTGAGGATGGCAAGAATCTTGAGATCGAGCTGCCAAAGATAATGGCGAAGGGTGGACGTAAGAAGAAGGATTTAGGTGGCTCCAAAATGAGGAAAATGGAGGACATTGAATCCATAAAGCAACCCAAGGTCGTTTCTAGGTATATTTGAGATTTTGCTTTTGTTAATGTTTAATGGTGAATTTTAATTTCTTGAAGTATATTAAGTCTGAATGATGAATTTCAAGACTGACTTTTAAAAGATATTAACTTTCTTTCACTATTTTTTACATAGTTTAACATACATTAAAATTAAATGTAGGTTTTTTAGCGCAAAATCAATGAACTGCAGATGTCGTCCATCTGCAGTACGAGGAGCTCTGGATAAGGTTCGGCCAACTATCGACGAGCACACGTGGAATAAGTTGGAAAACATGAGCTTGGTTCAATTTTTTGAACTCCCTCCGTACCCTCATGATCATATTCTGACAATGCATATAATTAACTGTTGGGATATTGATCGAATGACATTTCAGCTGGGTGTGAAAGAGCTCAGATTTGATGCTGACCAAGTTGCCCTCTTGATAGGCATGCCCAATAGGGGGTCACGACATGCTAGAATAAAGCTTTGTCATGTAGCATTGATGTGAGACAAATGAAAACCGAACTTATCAATTTTGAGTCAGGACATCCGTCTGATCATTTTATAAAATTATTAATAAAGTTTTTATGGACTAATTTATTTTTTCTTTCTTTCCTTCAAGTAATTTTAGAGTATCCAAGCAGCTATCTTCTCTTTGCTAGGACGTTGAAGTATTCATCTCATATAATTGGCCCGCAATAGTGTGTGGCTTTTTGATTGATCAATTGAACTTATGTGCTATGAAGCTTAGGACGGATCAACTACTTGGATATGTTACTGGCTTTATCTTCCTCTTAACGGTTTGTTCCGACATTATTCTTGAAATCTCTTATCATTATTTTTTATTTTGATACCAAATATTTAATTTAACATGCTTCATACAGCTCTGGTTTTATGAGCACACATCCTTGGTCGTGCTAGTAGTTCCTGAGGCTAAACCACGAATGCTAAGATGACCAGTAAATGTTAAATGGAATGCTTTACAGATTCAACTAGCATTCAACATGCTCAGCCCTGTCGAGGTTATTTAAATAAATTTCAATAATAGTTGGAATGGTAGTCATGTTATAGTAGTCATGTTATACATTAATTGCCCCTGATTGTGTGCTATTTTTTTTGGCAGGTGTAGTATGATTTTCTTGATTTAAAGGAAAGTGAACATCACTTACTTGCTAATTCACTTGTAAAGCCCTCCAATCCAACAAAGTTTTTCCCACAGAGGGAAACCCTTTCAAGACCACAGTCACCAATGCATGTTGAGGTCTTCCCTATAGTACCTTATTATATTGGTACTCAACCATCTGACAGTCATACATATGAACAGTCGAGTCAGAGGATGGGGAAAACACTTGGATTTGAAGAGATACACGATTTATTGAAATCCCAGCAAAAAATTATATTGGATTTTCAAGTATCCATTGACAGTCGTCTGACCTAGTTAGAGAATACAGTTTTGGAATTTGTTGACTCTGTTTATAGTCGATTTATATTGTTAGAGAATACGGTGACTGACCTAAAGTTTCATGTAGTGCGAGTAGAGAAAACAATTCAATGAAAAGATGTGGAATTGCCGAGAAGATGGGTTAAAGAATCCCCACAAAGAAGCTTAATCAAAAGGATTAAGGATAGATTAAATAGAATAACAAAGTCTCTTAGCTCCCCATATGTTGTTTTTGAAAGAAAGCGAAAAAAGACCCCATTAAGGAATCAGTTGAAAATAAACAAGAAGAGGAAGTGATTGTAGACCAGCGAACCAAATCTCAAGAAGATGTTGAATCTGTACATAAGGATGAGGAAGAACTCCAACCAGTCAGTCATTATGTTAGTGAGGACTACCCAGACAAGGTATGGAATGTTAGGTTTAATTATTTAAATATGTGCAGTAAATATTATGATTTGATTATCTTACAGGTCCAGCCAGCAGCACAAGTAATCAACTTCCCTACTAGGGATGAAATTCCTGATTATATGCGGGAGACAAATGATATATGTTGTAGAAAATATACCGACTTGTTAGTTCATATAATTCTTGTTACTGTTTATCATTAATTTTGTAACTGTTAACTAAACTAATTTTATATTTCCAATGCAGGAATGACCTATTAATTGAGATGGGACATGTTTCAGTGTCGCGCCGTTATCTCGATGAATTTTTGGGAAACGGTTGGTTAGGCAATGAGTAGGTTGATTGTTTTGCCATTTGTTTTGCCATGTTGATGTGTTGATGGAGAATAAGCGATGTAATGCACCACATCTATATAGATCGTACCTATATGTATCGCCATGTCACTGGGTAAGCTTATTAAATTGTGCAGACAAGATTTATTCCAGCTTATATCAATCTTATTATGACCATATGTTGAATGTTATTATGTTAATGTTCAATATGCTGAATGTTGTTATGTTCTTCATGGTGTAGTTGTATAGACAAGGTAATGTGAAACCCTTCATCGAACACATTACAAAGGATGCTATCCAAAATACAAAATTAATACTGATACCTATAATAAATAATCAGCATTGGATATTCCTTGTTGGGACACTAAATGAGAGTAAATGGAGAGTTTATGACTCCTTACCCAACCGGATGCATTTGGCCATCACCCAAAGCATTGTAAGTATTAATTATTTATAGATTGAGCATTTTTAGACATACAGTTAATGACTCATCTTTAAATATACAGATTGAGCATTTCTTAAAGGATACCAGTGAAACTTTCAAGGAGAATTTGATTAAGTGGCCAGTTGTAATGACAAGGGGAATACTGGTGTAAAGTAATAGTTATGATTGCGGTGTTTATGTTTGTAAATATATGGAGACACTTGTTCAAAAAGAGAAAGTAAACTGGGCGGAGAAGAAGGACTGGCAGGAATTAATGCATTTATTCAGAGCAGAGATTGTATACGACATTTGTAATTTGCTTTGGAGAAATCAAAGTAGGTTTGAAAGGTCAACATTTTTTGCTGCTTATTGTGGCTATTATATTGCTGTAAAAAATTATTTTTTTGTAAAAAATGTTGATTGTATTGTTATAAGAAAATAATTGTATTGATTGTTATATTATATGCAATCACGACTTCATTGAGCATTGAATTGATTAAAAATCTTTGATGCGAGATTTTTTCTTTCCTTATCAAGATTTGTATATGAACATGTTGGTTGTGCTAAGCTAGAGTTTTGTTTGTCATGACATTATGAACTTTACTCGAAGGCACAACTAGCTCGGCAAGTCCTGGGCTATCAATCAATTTAATCTAATTTAATTGACAATCTAAGACAAGTTTTTCCAATGCACATCCTGGAGCATCAACCAAGTTCATTGGACTTGACTCGCCCACTTGGTTGAACATCCTTTTGTATTTTGGTGAACTTTAAAGATCTTTCATGCTGATCAAACCAAGATCTTAAAACCAAGATAATAATACATTTAATTTCAGTCTTGATTGATCAACTTTAGTGAACTTTTTTTGGGTCCGGTCAAACCAAGATTTTAAAAATAAATAGTGTTTACAAAGATTTGATCATTACAGCTGGAATTATGTATTATTACATCTTTGGGAAATTATGTATTACAACTGGATTATTATAGCTGGGTTATTATCCATATCATTACAGCTGGAATTATGCATCATTACAGCTGGAATTATGATATAAAGCTAGTTTAAATGTCTTTGCAACACCCGATTTTATGAGCCACCAAAAAAGGCTGGCCAACATTATGAAAAAATGATTTTTATGCAGTTCTTATAGAGAGAATGAAACATTCATCCATATTAACAGAGTTAAGAACAGCAGGACACAGATGCATAAATGTATACAAATTTTTAGATACATCCTCCTCAAAAAAAATACACCAAAATTAATGTCTCAATAAAATTGTCATCGACACATAATTGTTGCATACATCCTAATTAGAATCTGTATAAAAAAACAAAGGAACATATTTGTCAATAATAATAAATAAAAACATTTCAAATAAAGAATATGTCAAAATACTTACTGATCATGTATTAAATCTGTCATCATTGCAGTGTATGATTCCCTGTGCCTTGGAGGAAAGAAATTATGCATTTGGAAGCACCAAAATTATTATAAGATACACAAAACAACAAAAAATAACAAAAGGTTCCTGACCTGTGTTAGAAAATCAGGCAATGACGATATGTTTGGATAAGGATTTAAATCATTGGGTTCTTGACTGCTAGAAACTTCAACCGGTTTACCTGTTTAAGTTGTCATAAACTCAATCGGAGAAAATCAGTCGGAATTGTTATTGGATAAAACACCCAAGAAAAAAAAACAAAAATTTTTACCAAGATATACCTTTTGCTCTTTTCTCTCTCCCAATAACCTTTTAGCCTAACATTGGATATTCCTTTAGGTCACATTTTGGCGGGATCAAGAAGAATTGATTAGTTATTCACCTAATTTTTGTTTGTTTTAGCTTGTCTCCCTGACTTTGAACCTCGTCCACTTATTATATTATCAATATCCAACGATATTTGGAAGCACCAAAATTATTATAAGATACACAAAACAACAAAAAATAACAAAAGGTTCCTGACCTGTGTTACAAAATCAGGTAACGAATATTAGGCTACCTATACCATCATTCCACATTTGTGACTGTTGGAAGTGCTTGTATGCGTCATTGTTATACACATCTCTCTTTACATTCGTGGACCATCTCAATAGGAGATATTTATCTGGGATCTTCTTAATGTGTAGAAAGTTTAATACTCGTAGAGAGTGAGCATATAATAGCCCCGTCTAGCCTAACATTGGATATTCATTTGGGTCGCATTTTAGCGGGATCAAGAAGCTTTGATTGGTTATTCACCTGATTTTTGTTTTTTTTAGCTTGTCTCCTTGACTTTGAATTTCGTCCACTTATTATATTATCAATATCCAACAATAATTTTTTCATTGAATCCTGCACATGATCCATGAATAAACTCTATCTCAAACATATTATAGAGCTTTCTTGAGTAAAATACAGATGCATGTCTCAATATAGGGCTGCTTTTAGCAACTGGAGTGATCACAAATTGATCGGACTTATAATCTTCAACCTTTTCGTTACGCCTCCATGTTCTCATGACTTGCTCAAGGCCCAAAAAACAATTAGTAATAGAACTTGTGGGCTTAGCGACACCATGAACCATCTCAATAGGAGATATTTATCTGAGATTTTCTTAATGTGTAGAAAGTTTAATACTCATAGAGAGTGAGCACATAATAGTCCCGTCCATCTCATCTAACCAAACGTTGTCTTGTAGATTACAACTCTCAATCGTCATCTCCCATGAGTTATCAAATTCTTCTTCAGACTCGCATTTGCTCATACACTTATAAAAAAGATTAGCTACTATTTTATTCGCTAACCCGCAGTGAACCTTCATAGGAAACTTCTTATATATTTGTCACTGGCATAATCTATGACGTGTATTCGGCAAGATTTGTTCTATGGCTTTTCCCATTGCTTGGTCCTGATCAGTATATATTGTAATTGGATGATTGTCACCCATAATACGGAGAAAAGTTTTAAAGAGCCATTTTAAAGAATACTGTTCTCATGACTTGCTCAAGGCCCAAAAAACAATCCGTAATAGAACTTGTGGGCATAGCGACACAATGACATATATTATTTGTTGATTCACTTCTCTAGGTGGATACAATTCTCATTCCAAATACATCCTTATTAAAGGTTGTTGCTCACTTATCTCTGATGTTGTACATCTCATCTAACCAAACGTTGTCTTGTAGATTACAACTCACAATCATCATCTCCCATGAGTTATCAAATTCCTCTTCAGACTCGCATTTGCTCATACATTTATAAAAAAGTTTAGCTACTATTTTATTCGCTAACTCGCAATGAACCTTTGTAGGCAACTTCTTATATATGTGCCACTGCATAATCTATGTCGTGTATTTGACATGATTTGTTCTATGGCTTTTCCCATTGCTTGGTCCTGATCAGTATATATTGTAATTGGATGATTGTCACCCATAATACGGAGAAAAGTTTTAAAGAGCCATTTTAAAGAATACGTCGTCTCCTCTGACAAAAAACCAACGCCAAAGAGAACATTCTGTCAATTATGGTTAACACCAGCAAAAGGAGCACAACACAAGTTATATTTATTTAATTTGTAGCTAGTATAAAAAATGATAACATCACCAAAGAAATCATAATCATGCTTGGAAGTGCCATCACACCAAAAAAAACTCTGTAGCGTTATAAAAAAGTTTAGCTACTATTTTATTCGCTAACTCGCAATGAACCTTTGTAGGCAACTTCTTATATATGTGCCACTGCATAATCTATGTCGTGTATTTGACATGATTTGTTCTATGGCTTTTCCCATTGCTTGGTCCTGATCAGTATATATTGTAATTGAATGATTGTCGCTCATAATACGGAGAAAAGTTTTAAAAAGACATTTGAAAGAATCTGTCGTCTCCTTTCTGCATTAACTTCGCTGATCTTTCTACTAGACCGCAAGAGATGCTTATCACCGGGGTTTGCTAAGGAGTGGTTATGAGACTCAATTGCTAGTATCAAAAATGATAACATCACCAAAGCAATCATAATCAAGCCTGGAAGAGCCGTCACACTAAAAAAAACTCTTTAGCCTACCAGTCTCATCAATTTTGAAGTCCCACTCAAACATGTTATCCTCAGCACGGCTCTTTGTGAAAAGTTGCAATAAAGCATTGGCATCGTCGTTTTCAATTCTACATCTCCTCTCTCTTTGAATGAAATTAAAGGCATCTATCTTAGTGCACTCCAGTTTCTCAACTCCCCCAACTTCTGTGGCTAGAAAGTTAAACGCATCTCTAGGTCTTATTCCTGACAGTGTCATCGATTTGAGAACCTTTGCATTAACTTCACTTATCTTTCTACTAGACCTCAAGAGATGCTTAACATCAGGGTTTGCTAAGCAGTGGTTATGAGACTCAATGAATTTTTTAACTGTCCAATTGCCTTCAGCATCAACTGCGTAACGAATCATAGCCGGACAACCGCTTCTTGTGTCCGCTCTTTTGTATTTAACAATTTGTGTGGCCTTCAACTCTTTCTTGAAACATGCTCTCCCACAAACAAAGTCTTTCTTCTTAAGATTGTTGGAGTTAGGCCAGAATGTGTCGTGCTTCTTACGGACACTAAATTCGATATGATGAGCGTAAGCACAATCTACTCAATATACTTCATAAACTTCTTTGTCATTGTGGACAACCGTTTCAAGTAAAATATTTGCACTTTTATCTCTACATTTAGCTTCACTCTCATCCAACTGCAAACAAATATAAAACTATATTAAACTATTATTAAACTACCCTACAAATATTTTACTACAACAAACAAGCCTACAAATAAGAAACACACACAACAAATAAGAACATTGCAATAAACCCTAATTATCACATCACGAAAAAAAAAATCATAATTTTACAAACATTCACATCTATAATATTCTTGTAAATCATACAACAAATAAGATCACCCTAAAAATAGACTACATTTTAATAAAAAACTAAAGATCTCTACTCAAAACACACAAAGAAAATCACCATAAAACACAGCAAGAAACACACCAACGAAACACACCAACGAAAACACCAACACCAACGAAAACACCAAAATAAACAGACCTAAACACACCAAGAAACAAAGATATCCTGGCAGAAAAAAAGACAAATATTTCTCTAAAAAAATTACAGAACTACAAACATACAACAAATATACCTCCACTTTAACATCGACTTGTTTTGTGTTGGCTGGAAATATATCTTCTCCTTCCCCGTCAGAGAGGAAATGCCACCTTGTGCGGTCCATCTTCAACATCAAAATGTAATAAAACAGTAAACCCTAGCTTTCTGCATCTTAAATACGAGCATTCACGCGCTCTGAATTTTTAAAGAAGATTATCACGCGGCTATAAGGCGAAGGGTTCTCGCAGATTACAGACAAGTTACAAACCCGCGGTACCTTGCTCGGGCGGGGTGCAGAGGTTACCAGGGAGTTACACAGCCTCGATACAACGACAACGGAGGTTACTGCGTCAGTTACAACTCAGTTATACTGCTGGGTTACAACGTGCGGTATGAAGTCTCAGTTACAGCGAAGTTATAGCTCGTTTATATTGCTAGGTTACACGGCGCTGTGTTAGATCTCGGTTACGACCACGTTATAAGCGTGGTTCATTCATCTTGCAGTTACAGGAAGGTTACAACTCTGTTATTAGAGCGGTACCGCGGTAATGGCCCGCTCGGTTACACCTCCTGTACTGCTCAGTTATAACTCGATTATAACCGAGCAGGTCGGGTCGACGGATCGCGTTTGAATAAAGGTGATGAGACCGACATTGATGATTTGTCACGCGGTCATTGGACGACGTAGGGAGCGCTGCGACATCTTATGCACGCAAATTTTTTTGCCTCTATTTGACACCAAACATTGGAGTGAGACCGACATTGATGATTTGTCACGCGGTCATTGGGCGATGTAGGGAGCGCTGCGACGTCTAATGCACGCAAATCTTTTTGCCTCTATTTGACACCAAACATTGGAGTATAGCAACTCACAGGCCACTGCCGGTCCTTCTCATCTGATCAACCCCCTCGGTAACGCTTCGTTAATTCACAGGCAGAGCTCAGTGAATTACAACACCTCTCATGTGATCCCATGGTAGAGGCGAGTCGTTTGGTCACGCTTGAAGCGTATTTAGCCCACGGAAGATGGAGAACGGAGCTACTCGCAAAAGGCGGCGTTCTTGTCTCTCTCACTGTCTCTCTCTCTCCTTCTCTCCTGCTATCCACCTAAACCTGATTCTTTTTCTTTGAGGGGATGAGTTCCCATTTATCCTCTCCTTCCCGTTCCATTTTTTGCTTGTTTTCTGGCATTTAGTCCGTTTTTGGTTTCTATTTCGATTTGCTTCCACTTGTCATCTTGGTTTGATCATCTTGGGGTTTGGGGTTCCTGGATGCAGGCAGTCGGAATTGTTACTGAATGTGAGTGTAAGGTTGATGATCTGACCCTTTTTTCTTTGATTTTTTAGATTTTAGTTCTGGAGTCCGTTGTGATTGCTGCGGTCACTTTTGATGCTTCTCTTTTGGGAATTTTGATGTACATTTTATCATTATGGCGGCTTAACGGGTTTGATTGAAACCCATTGGCGGGAGTTTTAGGGTTTTTCTTCTCAGTGGAAAGATTGGGTGAGGACCTGAGAATTCAGCCTCAGCTTTCTTAGTTATTATTATTATTATTTTATTTCTGCTCATGCTGAGGACCTGGTATACCATGTGGCCGGGTGGTGGAAATTTATTTGTGTTCATTCTTTTTCAATGTTTCGAGTGCTATGTATGTAATCACTCGGCTTTTGTTCACTATGTATTGCTTTCCTGTGAATTATTGAAGTTTGTTCTGAATAGGCTTGTGCTTGTCTGCACGCTCACATATGCCATTGTTCTTAATTTCTATTAATCCTCAATCTCAGGGTTCGCTGACTTCAATTACAATAAGTATGCGCCGCTTTGCTCTGTTTCATTCAACTGGTCTCCCCTCCTCTGATCAAAGCAATCGCCTTCTTTAACTCCTTGATTTGCTCTTTATGCGTCCAATCTTTGCTATAAACCTGACACTGCTTTCATCTCCGTAGCTGAAATGCAGTGATAACGAACTTTGCTTAGTGTCTGCTGGAAAATGGCGATTGATGGTCAGACAGTTGGCAAGGGGTTGAAGGAGGAGGCGGTGATGATAATACTATTCGGTGAAGAGATTGAGAGTTTGTCCTACAATTGGTTTGATGGTTCAAAGGAAGAATGCCAGATATTTTCCGATATTTTTTATGGAGTATCTCCTCAGGATGAAAGTAATAGTTGTGCTGTTTCGCGGGCTTCAAATTTTCATAGAGCTTCAAATTCTCATAGAGTTGGTGTTTGGGGCTGCAACAGAGAGGCTCGCATTAATTTTAACCTGGAAAATTCAAACATTACAAGCTGCTCTTCCATGAACGATGCATCAGGTGAAGCACTAGAGCTTGCAAAAATAGTCAATTCTAAGGACACAGTTAGATCAGATTATATGCTTAAGAGCTTTGGATCTGCTAAACTGAATTCAAGGGAGAGCAGATTGCTGCTCCCTGGTGTTTTGGATAAAGAGAATTTACAACGTTACGGCAACTATCATTACGAGAATAGTGAATTGGTAAAGCCAGTTTCCCATGATTATCGGCCATTCTCATTCTGCATTGTTGAATCTTTTGCCCATGGCATCTTATCGAGCTATTATTCTGTTAAACAGCTGTGCAGTATGGATGTTGCTTCCGATAATGTTAATTGTGCAATTTTGAATCACAAAAGTTCAATTCAAGAAATTGGAGACAACAAGGTTAAGTTGGATTCTGATTTTGTGACTTCTCCAGTTTCTCAAGAGAGCATTGCTTCTGGTCTTGTAAAGAGAAGATCCACCGTTGATGTTAAAGAATACAGTGGAGTTGCTTCATACATGGACGAACCTGCACTTGAAACCTTAAAGAGACACCCGTCAGCAGGGTTTTCCAAGAGAGTTACGACTAGGGAAATGGCAGATCGACTCGAGTCATATGCACACGGCCTTCTTGCGGATACAGGATGGATAATTGAAACCCGTGTACGTAGGGAGAGAAGTAGATTGGCTTTCCTTTTCAGGAAACCTGATGAAGGGCTTGCTCGTTTTTCACTTTCTAGTGCTTGGAAGAAATGTGGTGAGAGGCTTCTCTACACTGCTTCAGAATCAGAAAAGGATGATCGGGTAAGAGAATGGTCTGATATTAATGAGTTTTGGAGTGATTTGAAGGACATACTTGCGTACATTGATATGAACATCTTGCAGCAAGAGAACAAACTGTCCTTTATAAGACGATGGCAGCTTCTTGATCCTTTCCTCACAGTTGTGTTCATTGATAGAAAATTAAGTATTTTGCGAATGGGGAAATTGCTGCGAGCTGTAAATAGTGCAACTCTTATTCCCGGGTGTAGCAAAGATATGTGTGATGTAAATATGAACGAAAGCAGGAAAAGGAAATCAAAATGTTTGTCCAGTAAATGCAAGTTGGCTGAAAACCATCTACTTGCTTTAAATCCTACAGAAACTCCATACAATTTTGGTTGTGATAGTCCTGTCAGTTCTGATTTAGAAAGTGAGAATCCATGTGGCTCTGCCTGTAAATTACTTGCTGAGAATGCATTACAGCAAGAAACAACAAGCTTGCTACATAAGTCATCCCTTGATCAACTAGAAAGTCAATCATTTAATGAGACGAATGGATTCTCAATGAAAGAGAAGCTTGTTCATGGGTTAGCCCTGACTAATGCTACTGAAATATCCTTAGGTTTAAAAAGTGCAGATGCTTTCTCTGCTAAAGAAACGTCTCCTGTAAAGTTGCAGAACTATTTGCTTAAAAAAGCACACAAGAAATCTAAGAAAATATCTAAAATCAAAGAAGCTGAAGTTCCTGGAAGGAAGAGCAGACCGATATCAAAAAGAAAACACAGAGAGAATGTCGTGCACAGCTTGGATGACAGTAATAGTAATCTTCCAGATCTTCCATGCAATGAAGCTTCTGATATGTTGACTTCAGAATGCTTGGAGCCGTCACTGTTTCTGAAAAGGCGAACCGGTAATGTGCTAAGCACCTCTGAGGACGAAAGTTCACATACATCTAAAATTCAAGATTATATAAAGATAGATAAGAGGACTCTGAAATTGGAAAACAAAACAGCTAGAAGATTGACCAAAGACATGAACGAAATACCATTCATTCCTGCAAAGGAAAAAACTGCAATTACTTCCTCTAGCTTAAGTGAAGGTCAGGATGGTATGCTGCTTCACAAGCTAATGAAAAATGGATATAATGATACTGTTTCATGTTTTGATAACCATTCTACTGTGATATCATTATATAAGTCTCCTACCAAGTCCAGGAAGATTAAGCACCAGTGTTCTAATTCAAAGGAAGCATTTGTCACAACATGTGATGTAAACATTCGTAAAACATCCTGGGTTAAGGACAGTGGAGAGAAAGTTTTTTCACCCATTGAAGGTCTGTGTCGGGGTTCTGATAAGAGCCATAAAGTTTGGAAGGCTATTAAGTCAGAGGATCGGAAGGGAGGTGGGAAAAAGAGATCACATTTCTTCCATTTCAATGATGATGATCTTTTGATTTCAGCTATATTAAAGAAGAAAGATGTTGGTGTCTCTTGTAAGAAGTTTCCTTCAGAGCCAGAATTTCCTCAACTGGAACCATTGAGAAAGATGAAGAGTCAAAAGCGGGGTTGCAGGTTACTTCCGAGGAATCTTGGAAGTGATGGAAAGCTTTCCACGGACGGAAAACAATTCTTTGTGGGAACAAGAACAATATTAGGCTGGTTGATTGACATGGCTGTTGTATCTCTCAAAGATGTTATTGAATTTCGAGAGGGAAATAATCATGAGGTGATCAAAGATGGCTGGCTTACAAGGGATGGAATTATCTGCAATTGCTGCTCTCAATTTTTTTCTGTTTCAGGGTTTAAGGCTCATGCAGGTTTGAGGCAACAGAGACCTTCTTTGAATCTTTACCTGAAATCTGGTAGGCCATACACAGTCTGTCAGCTTCAGGCATGGTCTGCGGAATACAAATTGAGGAAAGGGCGCTTGAAAGTTATGAATGTTGTGGAGGTGGATCAAAATGATGATACCTGTGGTATATGTGCTGACGGTGGTGAGCTGATATGCTGTGATAATTGCCCATCTACATACCATCAATCATGCTTGTCTGTACAGGTATGCTGATATAGGCATTTTATTTACTTTGCATCTATTCACACCTTATTGAAATATTATCTCATTCTAATTTTAGATTTGACGCGGGAGCTTTCCCGCATTATTTTCTCGTGGCACTGCAACTGCTACAGCACCGCGGGATTTAAAATTGCAGGCAGAAAACGTGCCACCGAAAGAATCCCGTTTTTCTTTCTAATGCTTTTTTCCTATTATCTTTCATTCATTTTTTAGTCATTTCCTATATATGTGTTGTATTGAAGTTTGAACGTCAGTTTTTGGCGTATGTTTCTGTTTAGGACAGTCGTCGGCTGTCAGTGTTCCCCTTCTAGGGTTGTATTCGAAGGCGAGAAGGTTCTCTAGTTATAACTCGTCCGAGGTGATGAACTGGCGATCATTTCCAAGGTTTGAGTGGTGCTCTGGTTGTAGCTCAATCCCGCAGGGTATTTTTCCTTGCCCAACTCCTCCACAACCTTTCCAACCACCCCCTTGCTACCGCAGTCCCTAGATAACACTCCCTTTTGTTGTTCCACAGTCCGCCACTCTTCTGCTTCACTACACCTCACTGTCTAGCCACCTGCTTTGCTGCTTTTGCTGTCTCAGACCTCACCTTATTTGCAGTAGCCTGACACTCATTCCTTTAGCTATTCTACCCCTATCCCGCCATCCAACATTACCGCCTCATCCCCACAATTCCTTTCCATGTTATCATATCGTTGTCTACCCATCTGGAGATGCTGTCGCAGCTCTGCAATTCCTCTCCTTGCTGTTGGTAGCCTACTTGACCCTTCCAATGCCTTGCTACCACTTCCCTGTCACAGCCATGTCACCCTACCCTTTGGCTGCCCCCCTTCCTGCCATTCAACAATCAACCACAACCGTCTCTTGTTGCCTTTCGACCATTCCCCAACTTCCATGCGAGCTTTTTATCCATAAATCGCAACATCACCTCTTTCGACCTAAGCCTTAATTGAGTTGTTTTGTGTCTTATTTTCTGGTCGTAAGTCTATTTATTTTTTGAGTAATAATATTTGCTTTCTCTATTATAGTTTGGATTAACTTCAGTATCATTTGGTATCAAATTTAGCCTAACCTTGATCCTATCTTAGGGTTTCTAGCATCCATATCTCCACCCAGAGTTTTGCTTTTTCCCACCTTACATCACCCTACACACTACCTTTTACCTACCTACATTTGAAAATCTTAAGCACAATCCCGAAGTGCAATTATTGGAATCTGATTACTAATCTACCATGGATGACATACAATGATTACTCGGTCAAGTGCTACATCGGCTCAATGTCATTAAGGAAAGAATTCAGTGTTAGATCATCGTCAACCGTAATAGTGAAACTCGTGAAGGAGAACAAGAAAAACATCCGAGACCCATTCGTAGGGATGATTTCAATGAAGAGGGATATTGTTCAGGACGCTTTGGGATATAGTACCAGAGGCCATTAAATGAAGTGCCTTTGGACGGTATAGAGATGAGGAGTCTATTCGACTATAATGAGATGCAGTGCCTGCTGAAAGTGACAGATGCAGTGCCTGCTAGATGACACAGATGCAGTGCCTGTTAGAAGATTTAGAGCTGAAGTGCTTATTGGAAGATGCATAGTGAGATGTCTATTGGAAGATACATATATAATTTTGTTATTGAGGATATAGAGATTTGAGAATGATGGTTGATCTACCAAACTTTGAGGGGAGAATGAATCCAGGCGATTTCTTCCAGTGGATGCTGATTGTTGAGCGGATCTTTGAATACAAGGAGGTGCCCGATGACAGAAGAATGAAACTCGCTGCTGTCAAGTTGAAGACAAACACCTCTTTGTGGAAGGTGAATCTGAAATGGGCGAGACAGAGAAAGGATGAGACAATCACTTTATGTGGGAAGATGAAACGGGAGATGCAGCGACAATATCCACCTCCGCAATATTGCCAGGATATTTTTTTAAAGCTCCACTACGTACAATAAGAGCTATCAGTGGAGTACATGACAACCATTATGCAGCTTAATTGAAGTGTGAGCTGAAGGAGCACACTATAGCTAGGTATTTGGGAGGCCTAAAGCCTGCCATCATTAATATGGTCCACTTGCAACCCTATTGGACATTGAGGGACGTGCAGATCTTAACACAGAATGTAGAGAGACATTAGAAGTAGAATAAGCAGCCTCCGCCAGTCAGACAACCAAGCATAGTTGGAGAACTAAAGAGGAGTATGCCTCAGGGAGTGGGACAGACTAGTTAGGAGCAGGATAGAGCCAATAGGATAGAGCCGCTGTGAGTGAGTAGAAGCTTAAGAAGAGTAGCACACCTACTATAGTCCCTACTAGAAAATATTTCAGATGTCATGGTTTTGGACATATTGCTTCCAATTGTCGGATGAGCCGAGTTGTGACTCTCACCGAACAGGGGGCATTGGAGGAAGTTAGCGACACAGTGACAATTGAAGAAAGGGGTGAGAAGTTCCATCTTCCACCGGATGAGAGCGAGATGCTCATGGTTTGATGAATCTTACAGGCTGAGATCGTGAGAGAGCAACAATGTCTTTGCCATAATATTTTTCACACCCAGTGTACTGTGAAGGGCAAGGTATGCAACGCCACTATCGATGGACGTATCGATAAGATTATGGCATCAACACTAATGGTGGACGAGTTGAGCATCACGACTTAGAGATATCTCTGGTCGTATTCTCTAACATGGTTGAAGAAGATTCGAGTCAGTATTAACAAGAGGTAACTCATGGAGTTTTTTGATTAGGGGCCAACTGCAAGATTTTGTTTGGTGCGATGTGGTGCCCATGGATGTTTGTCACCTTTTTTTGGGGATATTGTGGAAATATGATCGTAGTACTCAGTATGCTTCAGGAACACCTATTCCTTCACTAAAGATGGCAATCGCACAATCCCGCTTTCCACAGAGTTAGAGACTGCAAGTTCTCTTGCTAGCAGAGAAACATTTGAAGGATCAATCCTAGTGATGATAGAGGGCTGTGAGAGCAAACAACTGGTAACAAACATAGGACAACCAGTACATAGAGTTTCAGAGCATCATGTTCTCCAGCTTGCCACCCTTGCTGCCATCATTCGGAGAGATTTAAATTGTTCTCATCTCAGATAGATTAAATTAATTTTGGGTTGCTTTTCGAGAATTCAACAAAATACATTTGACATGCAATCCCTGTTCAGCTCAACAGGGTACCCCCCATATGGTTGGACCGATATAGATATTTGCTCGCAAGTGGGACAAATTCCTCAGGTGTTTTGGGGAACAATATATTTACTAGTGAAATTTAGGTGCTTCTCGGACTGCAATCGAAGACTCAACCCCAGGAGATTAAAGTAGATCATCTACTTTCAACGAGCAGAAAGAAGTTTCGATGAATGAGGTAGAAGCTCCCCCACCCCTAGGTGATTGATGTGGGAGTTTTCTGCACTGTTTTCTCGTGGTACTGTAACTGCTATAGTCCGTAGTATTCAAAATCACTGGAGATGGGAGGCAGGCCATCAAAACAGTCCCGTTTTCTTTTCTTATGCTTTCTTTCCTATTATCTTTCATTACTTTTAGTTCTTGCTTATATATATGTTGTATTAGGGGTTAAAGTCAGTTTTTGGCTTATGTTTCTGTTCAGGACAACCATCTGCTGCTGGTGTTGTTCTTTTAGGGCTGTATTTGAAAGAGAGAAGATGCCCTGAATGTAACTCCTAGGTGAGAATTGTCTCTAATAATTCAAGTGATGCTCGCTATGTATCTCGATCCCGAGGGGATATTTGTCATCACCCAACTCATCTCTACAATTTCCAACCATCCCCTCATTATGGCGACCTATGGACAACCCTCCCCTTTGTTGTTTTGCTTTCAATTTTTCTGACCTCCACCTTTTCTTCTGTAGCCCGCTACCCATTTTTTTTGCTATTCTACCCCTGTTCGCCATCCAACATCACTGTCTCATCACCACAATCCCTTCCCTTGTAGTCATATCGCTGTCCAACTGTCCAACGATGCTACCACAACCCCACAACTCCTCTCCTTGCTATCTTGAGCCTACCCGACCCTTCCAACGCCTTCCCACCACTTCCATGCTGCAACCACCTCACCATACCCTACTCCCGCCCACCTATCATTCGACAACCAATCAGAGAAGTCCGTTGCTGCCTTTTGACCATTCCCTCACTTCCATGCAAGCTTGTCCTCCGTAAACCACGATAGCACCTCACTCGACCTAAGCTTTTGTTGAGTCGTGTTATGTCTTTGTTATTTCCTAGTTTCAAATATCTTTGTTTGTAACTCTATTTGCTTTTTGAGTAATAATGTTTGCTTTCTCTATTATGGTTTGTATTAATTCCGGTATCATTTGACATTAGAGTTAGCATAACCCTAGTTCTATCTTAAGTTTTCTAGCTTCCACGCCTCGATGTAAATTTTTTTTCTTTCCCGCCTTACATCACCTTATACACCTTCTACCTACCTACACTTGAAACTCTAACCACGTTCCCGAAGAGACAATTTTTAAAATTTGATAAGGAATCTACCATGGATCATACAATGACTACTCTGTCAAGTGCTACATCGACTCAATGCCATTGAGGAAAGAACTCTGTGCGGTATTATCATCGACCTTAATAGTGAGACCCGTGAAGGAGAACAAGAAGAACATCTGAAATCGTTTTGTAGGGATGATTTCAATTGAGAGAAAGATTGATCAAGACGCTTCGGGATATAGTATCAGAGGTGGCCGATATATGTGGTGCCTATGGGATGGTACAAAGATGAGGTGTTTGCTGGACGATTCCAAGATAAGGTGTCTATTAGAAGAGACAGAGATGCATTGCCTGTTGGAAGATACAAAGATGAAGTGCTTGTTGGAAGATGCAGAGATGATATGCCTATTGGAAGATACAAAGATAACATGCCTATTGGAAGATTAAAGAGCTGAGAATAAAGGTGAATCTACCAGAATTTGAGGGGAGAATGGATCCAGGGAATTTCCTCAAGTGGATGCAGGCTGTTGAACGGATCTGTGAATACAGGGAGGTGTCCAGTGATAGAAGAGTGAAGCTCGCTGCCATCAAACTGAAGAAAAATACCTTTTTGTGGTAGAAGACCGATAATCACTTCTTGAGGGAAGATGAAATGGGAGATGCACCGATAGCACCTTCCTCCGCACTTTCGTGACGATATTTTTTTGAAGCTCCAGTGCTTGTAGCAGGAGCTATCGATGGAGTATGTGACAAACATTGTGCAACTTCAAATGAAGTATGAGCTGAAGGAGCGCACCATAGCCAAATATTTGAGAGGTATGAAGTCTGACATCAGTAACGCGGTCCAGTTGCAACTCTATTGACATTGAGGGATGTTCAAACCTTAGTACTAAAAGTGGTGAGATAGTGGAAGAAGAGCAATAATTGCCGTAAGTCAGACAACCACCCACAGTTGAAGATCTCAGGAGGAGTATGCTTTAGGGAGTGAGACAGAATAGTCAAGAGTAGGACAAAGCCACTCCGAGTGAGAAGAAGCTTGAGAAGAGTAGCACATCTACTGCAATTCTCGCCAGAAAATACTCCAAATGTTATGGCTTTGGGCACATTGCTTCTAGTTGCCTGATGAGCTGAGTTTTGACTTTCACCGAGCAGGAGGCAGTGAAGGAAGTTAGTGTCACCGAGCAGGAGGCAGTGAAGGAAGTTAGTGACGAAATGACAGCCACCAGATAAGGGCAAAATGCTCGTGGTTCGATGAGTCCTACAGATTGAGGTTGGGAGGGAGGAGCAGTGACTTCACTATAATATTTTTTACACCTAGCGTACTGTGAAGGGCAAGGTTTGCAAGCTCACCATTGATGGAGGTAGCAATAAAAATGTGGCATTAACACTAATGATGGAAAAGTTGAGCATCACGATTCAACGAAATCTCAAGTCGTATTCCTTGACACAATGAAGAAGGAGCCCTAGGTTAGTGTTGACAGGAGGTATCTCGTGGAATTTTCGATTGAGAGTCAACTGTAGGATCAGGTTTGTGTGATCTAGTACCCATGGATGTTCTCCATCTTTTGTAGGTAGATTATAGCAATATGATCATAAGACTCACTATGAAGGGTTTAGGAACACCTACTCCTTCACTAAAGATGGCAAGCACACAACTTTTCTACCTTCTGCGGAGCCTGAGATTATAGGTTCCTTTGCCAGTAGAGAAGCATCAGAAAGATCAATCCTAGTGATGATAGAGGGCCGTGGAGCGAACTGCCGATAACAGCCACAAGATTGCCACTACAGAGAGAGTTTCAAGACATCATGTTCGCTTGTTTACTACTCTGGCTGGCATCATTCAAAGAGATTCAAATTGTCCTCACCTCAGATCAGGTTGAACTAACTTTGGGTTGCTTTTGGAGAATTTAGCAGAATACACTTGGTGCGGAATTCTTGTTCAGCTCAGCAGGACCCCTAGATGGTTGGATTGATATGGATGTTTGTTGGCAAGTGGGAAACACTCCTTAGGTGTTTGGGGAATAGTAGTCTTCAGTGGAATCTAGGTGCTTCTCGGACCACTATCGAAGACTCACTCAATCTCGGGAGATTACAATAACTCTGCTACTATCACAACAGATTGACATGAGAGCTTTCCCAGAAGGTTCAAAATCAAGAGAGATGGGAGACGGACCACCAAAACAGTTCTGTTTTCTTTTTTTCATGCTTTGTTTCCTATTATCTTGCATTTCTTTTTAGTTCTTTCCTATATATGTTTTGTATTAGGCTTTGAAAGTCAATTTTTGGCATATGTTTCTATTCAGAACAATCGTCAACTACTGGTGTTGTCCTTCTATAGCTGTATAGGAAGGGGAGAATGTGCTTCGGCTGTAACTCTTTCGAGGTGGTGACAGTCTCCAAGGGTTCCAGTGGTACTCTGTCTGTTGCTCCATCCCGCGGAGATATTTATCCTTACCCAACTCCTCCACAACCTTTCCAACAACTCCCTTGCTGCCGCATTCCCCAGGCAAACCTCTCCTTTGCTATCATGCAGTCCACCACTCTTCCACTTCGCTGCCCCTCACTGTTCTAGCCACCTGTTTCGTTGCTTTCACTGTCCCAAACCTCAAACTTTGTTGCTGTAGCCCGCCACTCTTTACTTTTGCTGTTCTACCCTTGTTTTGCAATCCTGCATCATTGCCACAGCTCTGCAAAACCTTCCCTTGTTGTCATATCATTGTCCAATTTTCCAACGATGCTGCCACAACCCTGCAACTCCTCCACAGCCCTACAAGTCCTCCTCCACAGCCCAACGCCCTGCCACCACTTTCCTGCTGCAGCCGCCTCATCATAGCTATGGCCACCCACCTTTCTGCCATTTAACAGCCAACCACAACTATACCTTGCTGCCTTCTGACCATTCCCCTACTTCCATGCGAGCTTTTACTCCACAAACCACAATACCACCTCCCTCGACCGAAGCCCTAGTTGGCTTGTGGTGTCTTTGCTATTTCCTAGTTCCAAGTATCTTTTCTTTTTTGAGTAATAATTTTTGCTTGCCCTATTGTGGCTTATTAACTCCGGTATCAAAATTTGTACAAAATATAATTAGTGGTGAAGTATTATGAAGGAAAAATGGTAAACCTATTGTTACATGAATACAAATTATTAAAATTATTTGCATAGAATGGATTTAACATCTCAAACATTATTTATTAGGAACAAATAAAAAATCACTTCTCATAATGTCAACCCCAATTGGTTAATGCTAATTATGGTAAGTTTTAGATCTGGTATAGGATTTGTTTCACCTAAAAGCAATTGTGAAGTTCCTAAACTTACACCGTGACATCAAGGCTTGGCTTGAGTTCTAATCACAAATTCATCTTTTTCTTTGGGGAAGACCTTTTTGTAGGATGTTTTCTCAAAAATTTTTTTCGCTTTTAAGAAAACTTAAACATCATTTCAAAAATATTTGCCCACTAATAAAATTATTAAACTATCTAAATTCATTAACTACAAATTTGTTCACTAATATATAAATAAAATTTAACTAATATAATATCTCATCCATGGAATAAATCATTATTAAATTAACGTTATAACTCCTAACCTATTTCACCTTCGAATGATATGCCTTATGTATGATTTTAGGAATTCTTCTCTAAATGATTCACTACTAATAATCTAGACAACTTATAATAAGGGTTGTGAATTGGCAAAAATTAAATTCAATGTGTGAAACCCACATATTATAGCATAAACATTATGGGAAATGACATAAGGTCAGGTGTAAAAATGAATTTTGTACTGTAACAGTTATAGATCGTACAAAAAAAAGAAGCTTTTAAATATTGTAATTATTTAATGGTGCTTATCATTCAGCATATTTCGTAACAATTTATATAAAAATAGATTATCATTGCATTTAAATGCAAGAATATTCATTTGCATGCTAGATGTATTTATACATCCATAAAGAACTCATAAGTCATTTTTCATTTGTTTATATCCATATATATCTACAATTAGTTTTCTATTACATTATAAAACTAGGAAGGTAGGCATTAGACTATTGAAATATTACGATTTCTTTGTGGGCTCACCGATTCATCGGCTCAACTAGCTAATATCTAAAAATGGGAATACAAGCATTATATACACAAGAAAATTTTGTTTTATGCTAACATTTCTTAATTAAGGTTATATTATGATTAAATTTTGTTATGAATTAGCATAATTCATGATTTATAGGGGTAATAGTTGTTTCTCAATAATATTGAAATTAACATAACTTGTAGGAATTTGTGAAGTAAATAACTTTGCTAAGCTAATTATCACATCATAGCATATGAAATATCGCGAATAAGTAAACTATGTTTCATAATATATTAGCAAAAATTAAAGCATACGAATAGAGGTCAAGGAATATGCTTCTAATGGAATGATTTATTTTTCATTTATTAATAAAGAGTCCTTCATTAGATAGAGACTGGAAGTAGCTCAACATTTTGATAATTTTGTTGATATTTTTTGCTATATTGTATGATGCTTTATAAACCTTTGATTTAAAAGAATCTTGATCGATCATACATTCATTCTATTGCGTGACATGCATTAATAATTAATACAACCAATATTACATAATATATGTATGTATGTATGTACACTATCTAAGTATTAATTCGGAAAATATACTTAATACTTTCAACATTGATATGTATAGTTCAATGCAAATATCTAAGAGGTAGTATAGAGTTACAGTCCTAAACTTTTCATTTTAATCTCTAAACTATATCACATTAACATTAAAAATTGATTTAGGTTCAATGTTCTTCTCTTAATACTTTTAACATTGATATATATATATATAGTTCAATGCTTATATCTAAGAGGTAACATCGAGTTGAAAGTCTTATAACATTTCATTATTATATCTAAACTGTATCACATAAACATAAAAATTGATTTAGGTTTAATTTCTTTTTGAGGACCTATGAAAATTTTAGTTGATCGTATTCATAAATTAATTTCTATTCATAACTTTTTATGGTTACAGTTTACCTTCTCGAGCACATAAAGATGAGGACAATGGAAGTGTATTTAGAAGAAGGGGAAGGATAAGATTTTAAAGTTTTGTTCCTTTTTCCTTGCTCATTTCTTTTCCGATGACCTTTTTGACGCTATGAAAGGCGCCAAATCCACTAATTCATCAAAGCTGACAACTATGGGACCAAATGCTTTTCTCTAGTTTGCACATCTCTTGATTTAGTAGATTATGTCAGTCTTGCTCTACCTTCATTTGGCCAGTGCTCCTACACTCGTAGTTTGCTCTTCTAAGTTAGAACGCTGCTCTTTCTCACATCTATTATGCACCCTAGCTTTTGATTTTGTGGTTTGGAAAAAAGCATGTGAAATCTGGCTGTTTTGGTCATTTTTGGTTGGATTAGTGGTTTAAGAGAGTTAAGTGCAACTGCATGTTACCATAAGCGCTTGTTTGAGCATTTGATGTGATGATTATCATTTTATATTATTTGAAACATTTTATATGATTAAAATAAATTTATTGGAGAAATAACTTTTTTCCTTATACACACGCACCATCCAATTTTTATAGCCTAGGGAGAATCTAATCTTTGTTAATATTTATCTCATTTTCGGCACTTCCATGTGCTGTTCTATATTACTAATTGACACCTCTTCCATCTCTTCACTATTTTTTTATAGCTTATTCTCGTCATCCTTAAGTTCTTGCAATGACATTTTGATCCATTTTCTTACAAGGTTGTATATTTTTTTTCTAATACTTGAGACTTCTTTGAAATCATTTTCTGCGGAGTTATCATGATAATAATCTACTCAACATATGAAGAAGTAGAACTCATATTTGAAATTGAGCAAGATGCTTGCTTCACCACCTGGTTTTTAAAGTATGATGCATGACTAGGAGTCGTCTTTTATTATTGGTGTCTATCTGGAATATGTATGAGACACTATGGCCTTTCTTTGCCTCCTTTTACCACATAAATGACCGACAACTTATTTTCTTTGTTGGGTTCAGAAGAAATGAAAGTATTACAATTGTTACATGCTATATTTATTTATTTAAAATAGGTTATACTGTAGGGCTAGCGGGAACAATCTATTGAAAATACGGTAGTAAAAGAATATGACTTATTTGATTTGGGCATTTTTGACATAGATCAAAAGATACATTAGTGGATATAATTAGCATAGGTGATTTAGAATGATTAATATTACACAATAGGTAATATGCTTAGAATTGTCCAAATAGGCTCTTACAAAAAAAGGTTTACACCCCACTATGGCTCCATAAGAGCAAGTGGAGGAGGGTTATAAAGCTGGTTTAAAACAGTTGGATTAGTCTATATTTATGTAGGTGTCAAGATTAGATAATAGAAAAACTATGTTTTTGTTTCTTCTCTGAGAGTATCACTTCAAACATCAGATGCTCAAGCGTCTCATTGAACGAAAATAGTTTTGTCTCTTTGGAGCTTCTTATAACGTTGCAATATAACACTGGAATCCCCTTCAATCGGTCATTTTTCTACTTCTGAAGCCTTTGCTGCACATGGGTCCCTTTTCTGGATTCCCTACTTTCTACTGATGGCATTAAACTATTACAATCATATGCCAAACTTAATCCGCCTGTTTCTCATCACTGGTCACTGTACAATGGTCATCTCCGCCAATTTGCCAAAGAGCCCCACAAAATTTCTTCTTAATGGATGCACTTTAAATCAAGGCACTTGGCATAGGCTGCTCGAACTCCTATACTGGTTTGAAACTTCAACATAGAGAATTGTATGAGCTTGGTTAATAGTACTCGATAAAAGAAAAGGCAGTATTTTTTTTTGAAGATAAATTCTTAATGTAGGATACAAAATGTTGTAATTTAATTCGGTTATCCACTGCCGATTGAATCTGTCTGGTTTCTTCCAGCTTATAGGTCTAATGTTTCGACCCATATACTTGCAAAATTAAGTTATCCAACGAGTTTTGCATTTTTGGTTTTGAGTTTGAGTGATTCTTCTAAAGAAGAAAGTTGCCTGTATTTAGTTTTCAGGCTGCTGCTTCCTGTTTAATTCGGTTTTGAAGTTACGATGATGTTAACACATAAATTCATATCTTGTATCATGATATTTATTGGTGGTCCGCACTTTGCAATGACAGGAGTTCCTTTCATATTTAAATATGTTCTTTTTGAGTAGTTAATGTATTTTAATTGGTTGGGGGGTTGCCGCAATATGTATAGTGGCAGTTGCACTTTTCTGGAAATTTTCAACAGCTGAAACTCTAGAAGGGTTATTAACATTTAATGGAGGTGATGGCAATATAACAGGTGTTGTCCACAGTGAATAGATAATGAGGTGGCTACAGTTCTCCTGTGACGATAAGAGGTGGAAAAGTATCAAATCTCTACATGAAATTTGGAGGAAGTAGCAACGAACATGCAAGATTCTTTCATCGTTTCTAAACTTCTTTTCGCATAGATAGCAATGTCACATTGCAAAAATGAATGGAACCAGGAAAGATCGAAGAGTGGTTTTTTGTCATTATTACTGTTGGAACTAGAGTTTTAGCAGGCGTAGCTCAGACATATACATAAATTTGGTCAGATCAGTAAAATGGCATCAATGTGATATAGGCATTTCTTACCATATCAATTATTGCGTTTAATTGTGGCTAGATTGTATATAAGTAATAGAATAAATATTCATAGTTTAGGATTAGAATTATTTTTTTCTTATCAGGACAAATTAGATTGAGAAAATCACTTGATCACTTCATTTTATGTATTCTAATTTCTTTTTTATGTGCACAAAATTGCTTTTCATGAGCTGTTGCTCAAACTTTTCATCACTTGCTAAGTTCTATTAAAATCTTATTTTATGTTAGTGACACACCTTCTGTGTGAAGCTTTTATAAAGATCCATGATGGTTTATTGAACATCTGTAAGAATTTGTTGCCTGTGATTCGCTTGCTCACTTTTCATATCATTTTAGTTACTTCTTACTTTAAACCAAAAATTGTCATGTTCATTCTCTATAATACTTTTTTTAACTTTATATGATATCTTTTCTTTGTGTCGGTAGCAGTCATAGTATTGCAGTGACTTCATCATACTTGTTTTTGTCATTTCATTCGCTAACATGGCTACAACTACTTCCGAATTGTTAGATTTGAAATGATTCGTGACATGGCCAGCCTCATTGCATAACATATTTTTATGTTTTTCATCAGGAACTTCCAGAAGGGAGCTGGTATTGTGCTAATTGTACTTGTAAAATCTGCAACAACCTGGCTTGCAAGAAAGGGGATTCAGGTTTCTTGGCTGTGTTTGTATGCTCGCAATGTGGACATAAATGTAATTAATCTATCCTCTAGTTTGCTGACAAACTTCTTTGTTTTCTGTTTTTAGACTTTTAGATAAATGATAGCTTCATCCTTCTTTGATTTCTAATTTGCTACACCTGAGGCAGTCATTTTCTAGGCTGCGGTGCTATGTAAATCTCTTATTTGAATTTGGCTTGATATGATATGCACTGTGGAACTATTTTCAGCAAGTTGTCCGGTTGCCCGGGCTGGCATTATTTTATGAGATTGTTTATATTTAAATTTCATATTGGTTTATTCTTCCATTTGTTTATTCATATATTTAGTAACCTGATTTTCTTCTTCTTTAACTGAATACCTGAATTACACCGTTAATATTATTTTCTGTTTTTTGGACTTAAGTGCTGGTTGTTCTTTCCATAATCAGATCATGGAACATGCATCATTGACAAAGTTGCTCATTGCGGGTATGTTGGATCTAATACCTGGTTTTGTGGAGATAAATGTAAGAAGGTAAGTTGAATGCAGTCTCTTCCGTTTTTTTTTTTTTTTGGTGAAAATGTGGGGTGCAAGTGTTTCATGGAGTCGTTTACTTAAGGGAAATGCCAGCCTAAAGCCGCATTCTGCAACAGGATAATGCCTGGGGCTTCTTCAAATTTCTCAATTAAACAACCGGCTGATTTAAGTTTACTCATTTGAGTATTTGTTATTTCTCTGAAATCATTAATCCATGTTTTTTTTTCAGTTGAGCATAACTTTATGTGGTCGTTACCTAATGTGCTTATGTTGCTGTATATCTATTCTTCCTGCCTAATGACATTTCTAGTTTCTTCTTTGAAAGTGAAGATGGTATAAACCTATAATATTTTCTGTTATTTTGTTATGACATTTTTATTTAAAATTACCGGTCACATGAAATGACAATTTGTTATTTTATTAAATCTTTAATGATATCTACTAAATTCATGCTACAAGTTTTTCTTAGATATTATTTCTTTATGAACTCAAGTTTTGATTCTTAAATGATTGCTTTGTAGCTGCAATGCATTGTTTTGTTTTTTTGTTTTTACCATGGTTTATGGCTTTCAGAAATTCATATAAATCTTCTTTTTTTCAGACCTTGGATGCATGAATAATCCGCAATATTCTTAATTTAAATAATAAATAAATACAAGTCACCATCTGATTTAGAATCTTATGACTGTTAATACTTTTTGTCCATAAATGCTTGATTTTACTGTACTGTTAGCAAAATTATGTTGAATTAACCTCGAATTTGTAAAATTTATTTTTTAAGAAACAGTTTTTCTAGTAGAACTGAGCATAGAATGCATTGTGCAGCAAGCTAAAATGAATGGAATGCCTACTTAAAATTATAAGCAATGAGTAGTGGGCAGAAATGAGGAATCCATAGCAAGAAATAAAATTTTTTTTGCCAAGAACGAGACTTAACCTTATGCCCTTCTAGTGATGTAAATGAAAAAATATAATGATCAATCAGCATTTGCTCATGCTCAATTCAACAACATAATTGGGAGCATGATATTGAGTTTAACTAAGGTTTATTCAAGTCACTTGAGCCTAAGCTTGATTCAGGCCCCACGTGAGCTTAACTTTTGCTGGCTCAAACACGATTTTATTGAAATAGCTCAACAAATTTGAAATCTGGCTGCAAATAACCATGTAGAAGGTACTAAGCACAGCCATGGGTGTTTGCTGCTGTGATAAAAATCAACAGGAAGAACAGGCAATTCGATGAAAAGGGAAAGCAGAATACAGAAGATGAGAAACAATTCTAGAGAAAAATTGTAGATGGAGGGTGGGTTACCCATTATGACATCAAAGAAGACATGGATTAAAAAAAAAAGGATGAATATCATTCACAAGAACAATATTAGATGTTACAAGAACAATTTGAAATATTATAAAAATAATTTTGATTGAAGACCCACCATTGCCTCAATGAAGAAGAAAACCATTAAGTTCTTCATTTGCATTGCTGCCAAGTAACACTCAAATATAAATCAGCGAAGCTTACATTTTATTACAACTCTAAAATTTATAACCTGTAAAGCACAATATATATGAAAATAAAATAGTACAAATTTTTGTGTAGAGAGTGGTTGGCCATCACAAGAGATCATAGCCTCCATATTTGATTTCATTATTGATAAGTTTCCTACATAATTTCTTAGAAATAAAATATGATTGGATTTTTAACTTTAAATTACCGTTCATACTTTTCTCTTACAAATTAGAATCTTTATGGAAGGTAGAACTCATATGTATATTGTCTCGCTTGCATAAATTGACCAAGACCATTTTAAAAGGGAGTGTAGCCATTTAATTATATTCATGAAATTTAAAATTATGCTACCTTAATTATCATAAAAAAACACATTTTTTTTCCCACTTTTGATGAATTTTTTTTTCCTATAAATGAAGGATGGTGTTGATGGGTCGATTCTTTTATGTCTTCATTTGATAATGCTGATACTCAACTCTTTATATGATGATGATGTCTATAACATAATGCATTTTAATTTAAAAAAAATTTTCATAAATTAAATTTTTATATATTTTTTTAATGAAAGTATACTCAAATTGAGAAAGAACGCCTCTTTGTGGTGGTAAAATTTACAGAGGCAAAGGAAGAAAGAATGCAGTGAAAAGATTATCTTATTGCCAGTAAACAGTTGTTGCTCTTCCTATTTTTCAAAGATTTTCTTATTGCCAATAAATCCAGCCTTTGTATTTTACTAGGAAAAGTTTGTTTAATAAATGAATAATTTTTGAGTTATTAATTTAAAACTTTTGAAACAAAAGAATTTAAAATTTTACTCGTTTGAGTTCTCAGAAAAACGATATATGCATATACTCGATGAACTTACAAGAAACTCTGATAGATGACGAAAAAGGGGAATCCAAGTAGGAAGATGACGGAGCTGTGAAGGGAGTTATCCGAGGTGCTCGTTTTGAGGATTTTAAAAAGTTTGGGTGGTTATTATGTAAACAGAGGTGTGAAATATGTAAATATCAGAGTTTTGAGTACTTTGTATGTAAATCACCCATTTTAATTTTGCTATTGCTCATGCAAATCATTCTTGTAACAATAACACTAAAAAGGCTATGCAATGGTGGGATGGTGGGATCTGCTCTGATACCTTAGTATTGGAACAAAATTGATGAGGATGGTGCCTACTTTTAGGCATTCAAGTGGAAATACAACAGAATGAAAATAAATGACATAATAAATGAACTTGAAGAGCAAATTAATGTAAGCTTTCCAAAATTTACATTTTTCTTTTATGTTGGCTTTCCTAATAATTTATGTCCCACATGCTAAAAATATCTACCACGCTTGTGTCTATGAAGCTCTGTTATGCTTTGCTTGTGTAAAACCTTTTTTCTCAATCAATGGTTTTTTTTTACCATCTTATTGCGTTTTCATGTTGGCCTCAGTGGTAATAATCTTGTATTTATTATCTTATTACATCCTTTTGACTTTCAAGTCTAGGTTTATGGGTTCTGCCTTCTGAGACTTCTAATCTATATGAGAAACCGAACCTAAGCTTTGGCACATTTTTCTTGATCTCTTCTATAAATTTTCTGTTTTTGAGAAGTTAAAATGCCCATCACACAGACATTGGTGTATTTAGCATCTTTTCTAGTTTCTTTATGTTTTTCTAGCTTTTGTGCTTTTTTGTGGAGGTAGAATAATATCATTTCTGTAGATGGAAACCATGAATTCTCTATTCCGTTTTATTCGCTTGGGCAACATCCAAACGACATTCTGACCATTTATCTCTATCCACATCTTAAAAATAACATAATGTTGGGCTTCAAAAACTTTCCTGGTAATTTAGCCATGCATCTAACACAAAGTTGCTCTTACAGTTGATCTACCTAAGTAGATCAAAGGTTGATGAAATTCATCTTATGTGATTTCTCAAATAAAGTTTCAATTCCTTCATTAATCACGACGGATGGATATTTTCATTTTATATGAAATATGTTAACTCTAATTTTGCAATGGCCATATGTGGCTGTGCTTATACATTGTCTATGCTTTTTTGAACATTAAAATTGATGAATGTATGGTCAATTAGGCAGATTTTTAAGTTGAATTAGCCAGCCATATGTCTCTGTGTTACCTCATTTTTGACTAAACAGTAAAAAAATTAATGATTGAATTTAATAAAATCACAACCTGGTTTTGTCGGAAATTTATGCTGGTAGACTAGAGCCTGGAGAGTCAAAGTTATGACTTCCACGAGCCCAAACCAAATACTTACACCAGTCGGTGAAAGTGAACTTCTAGTTTATCAACAATCTTACGAGTAAATGTTCGACTGAAATGCTCTAATGGATCTTAGAAACCTCTTCATGTTTACATTAATTCACAAGCCCTAACCCTCCATTCTAAATTGACCTGTTAAAATATTTCATTATTTTGGTCCAATGGTGGTAATTAAAGTTCAGTTTTTTTGCATAATGGCCACATGTTTGTAATATGCTATTGAAGTTGCTTAACCATCTCTAAATGCAAAGGCCATAGAGTGATAAATTCGGTCAACTAATTGAATTATTGGCTCTTCTACGGTCTTATTGAGAGGATGAAACATTGACCCTATGATGGGATATTGACCTTCTAAGAGATCATACATTTTGATCTAAAAGCTTGATTCATTAGGTGGCGACAACCTCAAGACATGCAGACCAGATATTAGTACATAATTGGTCTTTTGGTCCTCTAGGATCTTCAACTAACATAATAATATACTATCTGAAATTTGGTTTGTATTTTCTCCTTTAATTATTTACCATCTATCTGAATTTATGAAGAAATGTTTAATGCCAACTATTATGTGAAGGGTCATTTAGCATGACTCATTAATTGCATATTAAGTATTCAGTAATGCTTGTTTTAAATGTTACTAGAGAGATTTATCCTTTTCTAGAAGTCTGAGTTTACGGTAAGAGATTTTAAGAAAACTTGAGAAAGTGACAGATGCTTATTCACCTTCCTTATCTGAAGGCTGGTACATAGTTACTCTGATATTTATTGATCAGGAACCTTTTTCTTAGATTTATTTTCCTTCAAATCATCAATTTGACTGGTGTTCACAGGTTTTTTGGGGCTTGCGATCTAGCGTTGGGATGCCAAACCTTCTTGAGGATGGATTTTCATGGACTATTTTGCGATGCAATCATGATGATCAAAATGTTTATTCCCCATTAAAAATTGCATTAATGGCAGAATGTCACTCGAAGTTGGCAATAGCGTTGAGTTTAATGGAAGAATGCTTTCTTCCCATGGTGGATCCTAGAACTGGCATTGACATTGTACCAAATGTCTTATACAATTTGGGGTGAGTTATATAATATGCTGATAAGATGCTAATTTTTGCCATAATATGTTAAATCTTGAATATTCTTGTGGTTGGATTGCTGAACTTTTTGTCTGGCCTGCATTGCAATGCTATTACATTTTATCATGGTTTTCTGGTTGTGGCGGATCTCATTGTGCATTTTTCCGTCATAATATCTGATATTTTGATAATACAAATCATAGGATAGCCTGCGGAGTTACTTTTGCATCATGATTTTTTTTTGGTGATTAATCAAGCGGCACTCTTATGAAATATTGATGCACTTAATGCGGTATACTATTGTTGGCACCTCTTACTAACTAAAGGTGAATTTGACTGGAGGATGCTGTTTGGATACTTTGTCCAAGCTTTTTGTGTTTCTATCAATCTTGATACCCACTTAATAAAGAAATCATGTTATGAATACACTGTGAACAGCACGAATTGTTGTTCCATTGTCTTTTTCTTCATCTTGTTGTGTTTCATACTGTTAGCATATTATGAAATAGACGTAGAAAAATTTTTACGTAAGGAGGCTATATAAATTGGGATTGATTTTGGTGCGGGGCTTGTTGGGGCCGGCCGAACAGCCAACCAGCCTTTGCCTGTGTAATAAACTAAAATAATAATAATTCAAATCGAATGAACATAACGAATAAACATCTTTTCAGATACACCTTAAGAGTCGCATTAACCTTTCGATCTGATGGAAACATAAGAGTGAGCAGAAATTGGGAGATCGATAGAGAGAACAAAGTGCGTGAAGGAGAAAAAGAGGAGGGGTTGTTTCTTACCCTGGCTTGTGGCCTTGTGAGGAGTCGCATCTGACGCCATCATCGAAGTCGGTGTTATACTTTGTCTGCATGTGTGAAGGAGATTGAGTCGAACGACTCTGTGTGCGTACGAGTGAAGGTAGCTGAGCGCTCGATATCAGAAGAAGGCTTCGTGCGCTGCTATCGTGCAAAAGAGAATAAGCAATCAGTCTTGCGTCTTGCGTGAAGGAGGAATTGCGACATTGGGTCGTGCCGTGACCGAAGAAGGAATGAGAAGAGGGGTGCGACTCTGTCGAGAAGAAGCAAACTTTGCGTGCTCGCAGAAGAGGGGAGAACCGAAGCCATTGGGCTTGTGTGTGAGGGAATGAGGGAGGCTGCGCACGAGTTAGGACAGTCGAGATTCTATTAAGGTTAGAATTGGATTTTTAATATGTTAATTAATAATATATATATAGATAGATATCCGTTTATTATTGAAATATTAATTTTAAGTGTTTTTGAATTCAGGATCAAAACTATTTAAGTTTCAAGTTTGGAGGAAGATAAGGGTCAATAATTGAGAAAGAGATCGAGATAAGTAAGATTAATATTAAAATTTATTTATTTAAATTAATGAATTCAAAAATAAATGTTTTTGTATTAAGACATTAATAGTATGACAATTAAAAATTATAGGCAGAAAAATTGAGGCTGAATCAAGTCGAATTGTTAGAAGAGAGCAATTAAGCTTGAAGAATATTTGAACTTATAAGATCTAAAATAAGAAATCAACGAGGCAAGCAAGCAAGATTAATGTGCGTAATTATATTTCTGAATTTCAGTAATTTTTATCGTTTCTTTTATGTATATTTGACTTCATCTATGATCTATTTCAATGAAATTTTGATTATAGTAGATTCTTTATATTGTCGGATAAGACATTATGCATGTTAAAATAGTTGCAAAGTGAAATTAAATCTCCCATAATTCTTCATATGGTCAGTCATGATATATGCTTGTTAAATGTTGTTGTCTTAATAGTTGTATAATTGTTTAGTTTATGAAGATATCAGATTACTATTTGATCTATATATTCGAATAAAAATTTATATGGTAGCTCGTATGACTATATATATGTCAGATTATGATTTGATCTTTATTTACCTTTAAGATTAGAGTAAATGGGCATGTCTTAGATTATCATATGACCTTAGTTTTTAGTAGAGTTGCATGATTTTCTAGTAAATAAATAAAGGTCTCATATGAAAGTAATGCATACCTTGAAGAATGAAATGAAAATATGGTATACATGAATGCTTGTTTGTGTATGTTTAGAAAAATTACCCTCTAATTTTATAGATAGGGGACACAGTGTACCCGTGCACATAAAGTTTTTTACCACTCCAGATAATTATGATAGTTTAGTTCACTAATCACTGTGCCGACGAGATAATACTAGCTAGGCGCAGGTAGACTAAAGCTTACCTCCCCAGACAATTGTGATTTTTACATTGCTAATTGCTGTGCTGACGGGATCATAACGACTAGGGGAAGGTAAGGGCCTTTTCACCTTAGACTATTGCGATGAGTAGATCGCTAACCGCTCTGCCTACGGTAGCTGATGGGGTAATATCGGGAAAAACTATCTTATGTTTATTGATGGTGATCTTTATAGCGGACAGATGTGTATGTAAAGAGTATAAAGTAAAAATAAAGTTACAATTATAGTAAAAGTAAATGTATATAAAAATTTAGAATATTTTTATTTAGAAAAGATAATTGATTCATTCATTAACATATTCTCTGATATTTTATAAAAATATAAAAGATTAATATATCATAAGATTTTTTACAGCGATATGAAAGATTAGCATGTATATTTAAATTTTTTTTAGATTACTGTAGTTTAAAAGTGTGATTAGTCCTTGGTTATCTTTAGATAAATTATTATGTTGCTTTAATATTATTTTTAAGTTTTAAACATTGGAACAAAATGAATAGAAGGCGAAAACAACAAACGAAAAAGTACAAATTTTTACTTATTAATTTTAATTATTTTCTTTTGTGGCTCTTTCATATATTATTTGAGTATTAAATTGTTAGTGATAGAATTAGAATAATACTAAATTGATTTCTACTGTCTAACCGTATGTTCACGTCTTGGCTAACTTCATGATCTGGGTCTGGTCATAACAAAAGTGGTATCAAAGCAGAGGTTCATATTAAATAACATGCATCTTAATGAGATAGTCATTATGTTCATTGAATTAAATTGTATATAATAGATACTAAAAATTAGAATTCATTTTAATTAATTTATTTTGTTATTATTTCAAAGTTATGGATGATCCAGAGGTAGGGTTTAGAGATGATGGTGTTGAATCTGATATACCCCAGAATATTACGGCCAATGTTGATGTTTTTGTTGAGATGATGACTGCGGCAATGCTGATGATTAGGAACTCTCAGCCTCAAGCTAGTAGCAGTGGAGGACCACCGATGGATAAGTTGAAGTTTTTTTAGGACATGAGACCACCTTTATTTTCTGGAGCAGGAGGGCCAACAGAAGTTGAAAACTAGTTGTTGAGGGTAGAGAAAATCATTGATGCTTTGTCATGTTCACTCAAGAGGAGGGTTACACTTGCCACCTTTGCCTTTGAGGGAGAAGTTGAGAGGTAGTGGTAAGGACAAATGCGAGAGAAGTTTGGAGACAGAAGTAGCCACTTGGTGCAGTGGGAGGAGTTCGTGGAAACCTTTAGAGATTGGTTTGTACCATTGTCAACTAGAAGGTAGATGCAAGATAAATTTATTAGGTTGGTATAGGAAAATCGATTAGTTTTGCAGTACGAAGCGGAGCTTATTATATTGTAGAGGTATACAACATAGCTTTTTTCTACTGCAGAGGAGAAATTCCATAGATTTTTTTTTCCCGGATTGAATGGTTTAATTAGGCAGCAACTAGTGCCACTTGGGATCGAAGACTATTCAATGCTAGTAGAGAGGGCTAGGTTGGTGGAGATTGATTTTTAGCAGACTAAAAAACATAAGGATATGCACAAGAGGAAGAGCTTAAAAGAAGTGTCACTAACAGTTTATTCTTGAGAGTCCAACGAGAATAAGATAAAGTCCTATGCTGATGGAATTATTAGTCAAACTGACAACACTATAAGGCCCAAGATAAAGTCCTATGCTGATGGAATTATTAGTCAAGCTGACAACAACACTATAAGGCCTTGTATTAAGTGTGGGAAGCAACATTGTGGTGAATGTCTATTTGGTTTGAAGATGTGTTGCACTTGTAGACAGCCTGGGCATCAGATGATAAATTACTCTAATTCTTCTCAAAGATCTACATTAGATGCTAAATCGGGAAATGATTCAACTCAGAGAAATTTTTAGGAGGGAACTACTTCTAGAAGTGGCAAACAGAAAATGACATAAGCCGATATTGTGACTCGTAAGGAGCAACCAAGGTAGAACACTCGACCTAGAGTCTTTTCCTTAACTCATCAGGAACTTGAAGAATCCACTGTCACTATTGCTGATGCATAGAGTTTGTTTGAGTGATTTGTTAGTTGGATGTTATGTTATCTTTCATGTTAGCTGTCTATTGTTGTGTATTTTTATATGATTTATATGTTTGGAGATTGTTCTGTTAAATAATCTTATCTTATAATTGATTATCGAATTAGCTTTTGTTATCACTCCACAAGAATTAGGCTTTCTTGAATATCTTTCGGATAGATCTTGCTTATCCTGCACAAGGATTATCTGGTGTGAAGTTTAAAAATTTTAAAGGCTAAATTTTATAAGGAGGGAAGATTATAATAACTGAAATAATAATAATAATAATAATAATAATAATAATAATAATAATTCAAATCGATAACAAATAAGCATCTTTTCAAATACACCTTAATAGTCGCATGACCCTTTTGATCTGATTGAAACATAAGGTCGAGAGTAGAAATCGAGAGATTGACAGAGAGAAAAAGTGCGTGAAGGAGGATAAGTAGAGGGGTTGCCTTGATTTGTGGCCTTGTCGAGGAGTCTCACATCCGACAATATCATCGAAGCCGGTTTTGCATTTAGTTGGCGTGTGTGAAGGAGAGTGAGTCGAGTGGCTTTGTGTGTGTATGTGTGAGGTAACCGAGCGCTCGCTACAGAAGAAGGCTTTGTGCACTACCATGCGAAAGAGGAGCAATCAACCTTGTGTCGTGCGTAAAGGAGGAATTGCTGCATTGGGTCGTGTCGTGACCGAAGGAACGGGAAGAGGGGTGTGGTTCTGTCGAGTTGAGGAGGAAACTCCGTGTGCTTCCAAAAGAGGGGTAAACTGATGCCATTAGGCTTGTTTGTGCGAGAAAGAGAGAGCCTGTGAATGAGTTGGGACAACTAAGAGTCTATTAAGGTAAGAATTGATTTTTTAATATAAGTAAATTAATAAATTATATATATATATATA